>NW_028186149.1:2232360-2266946 GCF_003343005.1 Rhea americana
TTTTTTTTTTTTTTTTTTTTTTTTTTTTAACAGTTTAGTTTTTTTTTTTTTTTTTTTTTAATGTAACAGTTTAGATATGTTATGTAATGCTGTATGGTAAAGCCAGGAGTTGAATCTGAAGCTTCAAAAGGTCTATCCTGGTGCTGTAATATGAGGACAGTTCATTTCAATACTATCTTCCAGATGATAATTCTGTTATTCTACTAATACTTCTGTTTTCGTAGTTCACCTGAACCAAGACGATGTGCTTTTGTCTGTGGCTCAGCATAGGTACACACAAAAACTTGGAATGGCTCGGAGAAATATCAGGAGTGCAACACACTCCCCCTTTATTTGTTTCCAAGTTCTAGCTAGTACCACTGAAAATCAAACACCTCCTTTACTCCTCACTGATCTCACTATTCTGTGTCTGGGCACTTCAGTTTCTGTTACCTAGTCTCCTCAGTTCCTCTGGTCTATGTTTCTTTGAATATAACCAGATTTATTTCATTCTCTTGTCTTTGAGCTGTGCTGGCAGCCTCATCTGTGTCTCTTAACTTTTCATGTCCCCTGACTCCCGTGGTTATGGAGATTTATGCCAGTGTTCCACCAAATTTATACCTGTGTTTGCTTTGTTGTCTTTCTGTTGTTCTCCTGTTTCTCAGATCTTCTCTTTGCTCTCTCTCACTCTAGACACTTCCCTCCCTCTGCCACTAGCTTTAATTGTTGTTGGCCTATACATCTTCCTACAAGTGCCTTACAGCCTTTCACTGTGTCCTTTCTCTGTATTCAGTTTCATCTGACTTCCAAACCTCTGTGTCTCTGAGCTTCCTTGCACTTTATATCTGTTTCTTTGGGTCATATATCTTTACTGCCTTGGCTTTCTGGAGAATTAGAGCTCTCAGTAGCTACTTGTGAATCAGGTAAGTGAGAGGACTTGAGTACAGGCACAAAATCCTGATGTGGTGAGAAGCTAGAGTGTGTCAGTTCTCTGATGTTTTAGTAACTTGCCAGTCTGCAGCCCGTGCATGAGGACTGAGCACACGTTAATTTGAATGAGTACAGGCTTACTAACTGATTTCCATGGTCTGATAATAGGAAATTTTTCATAAGAGCTACTCTAGTGGGATTTCTGGRATGCCTAGGTCTTTTTTAATTTGACACTTCAGTCATCAGCTTTGTAAGGTGCAAACTTCAGTTAAAGGATGAAGTAAGTCTATCCACTCAGCTGAAAAAAAAAAGGGAGGTGGTGATTTAATTTCTTTTCATTTGCTGTATTTAATAAAGAAACTGGTATGTGTGTTGTGGAGGAAGGAGACAGAAAAGGGAAGAATCCTCTGTGGGGAGCTACATTTCTCATGAAATACTTGAAGATTAACTGAAAGGGAAAAAAACTAGTAACTTTTCAAAAAGGGAAGACCTATGTTGGTGCAAACTGAGGCAAATTTCTGCTTTTTCAAGTAGTCTTGAACTCTGATTTTTCTCATCTGTGCATGAACTAAAGTTGAGAGCATTTCCTTTTTTTCTGATCCTGCTTTCTACGAAGTTTGCAAGCCTCCAACTTTTCTCTGAGCCTTTACAGTGTTCTTCTCTAGTGGGAACCATCCCTTGAGTTCTTTCCCCACAAACAGCTCTTTGGTCGATAAAGAAAGCATTTTTATTTTGTTTTTATTGCTGCTGTCCAAGACTGACGAATGAGTTTAGTCCCAGGCTCTTCCTTCAATTATTAATGAAAAATATTGTATTACCTGAGGCTAACCCAACATTGTGTTCCATTTACAAGCCTTTGGCAACCAGCTATGTCATTGCTGTCTAAAATACAGAGAAGAAAATCTTCCCTGTTCTTTTTTTCCTCCTCTCCTGCCTCCGCTGCCTCCCTTAAGAAATACTTCAGTGTGTGAATTGCAGGATGACTCCAGTGAGTTTGCTAATAAAGCATTGTGATAAATAAAAGTGAATGTGCCGTGCAGTCTGATTGCCACTTGTTTAGGGATTAAAGCATTGATTCCTGAATGTTACAGAGATTTAGGCACGGGTTAATTAAACATTTACATATATGTGTAGAACAATATATTGTATGGCGCAATAATATGCACTTTAATCAGAATCCGTGGGTGTTGTGTGTTTGCTTGTTCCATGTTAATTGGTATCGTGCTGGCTTCTAGCTCAGGTCTTTGGCTAGATGGAACAGAATAGACATGGTGTTTTAAATATTTTAATTAGGACCAGCAGTTCCCGGCTCACTCATTTCTCATTGGATTGTTTTTCATGCATGAATAAATTAGCTAGCATGGAAGTACTTCGCAGAAAGTAGTTGCCCTCTAGCCATGAAATGAGTCCTGYTCATTAATACTTTAATGAAATTAGCTGTGAGCAAAATATCATTCCTTTTAACTGTGTTCTAATTTCTTAATTTTAATTAGGCACATAATTGTAGTGTTCTGAAATTATCTTAATGTACAGCAAGAAAAGTTCTATCACTGTGGGCCTGTGGCTGAAACTTAAGCATACTTGCAGCATATTTCAGCCTGCAGTTTTTCTCTCAAACTTTTCCTCGTTCTAATCAAAATCTTTTCCTTTTTATTATTGCAGCCTGATGTTAGGAACAGGCTAATGCTTTTATATACTTGGAAAATAAAAAGAATTGTTGATGCCAGGTTTTGTAGATGGCAGCATTCATTTGATTACTCCAATTCTAGAGTCCTACATAACTCAAGACTGAGCCTTTCTAGGAAGAGCAGAAGACACAGCATACTCAGTATTTTTTTTTTYCCCTCTAGGATTGCCCATGTTTTGCTAGCCATGAGTTGGTACATTTACTTTATAATACTACAAAAAGAGATGTGAAATGGTGAAGATGTGCGAAAGCTTAGAAATTTACATTTTTTGCATCTCTAGTGTGAGTGTTTTCGGTATGAAGTTTAACTGCTATATATTAGTCCAGGTCGCTTTATTGGTTCATTTTGCTTCCACTTCGGTAGATACTGCTCTGCTGGATGCCATTTGTTTACTAGAAAGAGAAATGAACTCAACAACTTGCATAGCTGTCTACCTGGCAGTTACTTGGACACAAGTATTCTGAGTGAATGTTCTTATACTGATTGAGAATCGAAGATGGAAACACTAAAATAGATCAATTTATCCGAAGAGCTAAGCATCTTCAGTACAAATTTATGTCAGTGTATAACTAAACTTCAGTTATTTGTACTTTGCTCAAATCCGCAGAGAATGGTGATTAGAGACCAGAACTGAACCTTGAATATTTTGAAATACTTNAAAAAAAAAAAAAAAAAAAAAAAAAAAAAAAAAGTCCTCTGGATCTCTGGATTTCAGCTTTAGTGTTACTGCATCCAGATCCACAGAAGACTGTTCTGTCTTTATTATATTCTTAAATAAAGAGAACGTCAAACAGTAGTTACTAACTAGACATGAAATGTCGACTCTGACTCAAGTCATTTTTAGATCAAATAGCAGTACACTACTGTCTTGAAATTAGTAGTTTATGCTGTGATCTCCTTTTTTCCTATGTATGGTGCTGTATAAATCTGTTCTGCAAAAGCCTGCAATTGTGTCTGTAATGTACCCCTGCAGAACTCCTTTGAAATCTGTATTGCTAAATGCAGGTGGGCTCTGAACAGCCTCCCTTCCTCCATGGAGGTGGTGCTCATTAGTACTGTTAGCCATTTTCCCAGAGTGACAGGGACCTTTGTCTTTGCTGAAATTGAATTTCTAATTGAAATCCTTTTTGGTGGCATATTTCACTGCCTGCTGGAATTGGCACCTGCTCTAAATAATATTGATATTTCTTATTTAAATAATATATTATGGCTAATTGTAATACTTCATTATGCCCACAATTAAGTGAACTGAGGTTAGTTTACAATTAATACTAATACTAGTTGATGTGTAATTTGAATGTAATTTGCTGCTGTTAGCAGATTGCCAGTGGAAAGAAGAAAGCTAAGGGATTTCTTGTTTCCAGTGGCAATCTTGTTTTTCTAGATAAACAATTTTAAATAAATTGTGATTTATATTCAGATAACTAAAAAAGTACATATATTAAATATTCTGTTTTTAATTCTGATCAATCTTCCTTTTGGAGACTTAATTTCAATTATAATCGATTAAAGRTTAGTAAAATTAATCAGCACATCTTTAATTGTTTCATGTTATGGGAGACACAGGAAAAGTTCAGATAACTGAGGCTTCACATAAGGCAATTTTCAGTATGATGCATTTATATATTACCCTGTATTTGATTACAGGTTACTCTAATAGTGATAACAGGAACATACGGGGAGCATGGTATGAAACTCCAGCTCCTAATGACGAGCGCTATGGGCAGTGGTTGTTCTGACGATAGGAAATGCCAAGATATTGCTTTCTTGTAATAAAATCTACTCAGATCTAAGTATTCAATGATTTCCAAGCCATCTGTAACTTGAAAATTATTTGCTATAGAGGCAAAAGACCTATGCAGATTGAAGTAAACCAAAACAACTGTTTTCAGTAGTAGAAATTCTCCTGGTCCTTTCAGAGTCAGAAAGTGTCTGTAAAAGGTGTTTGAGCAGCAAATACAAAGTGCATCATCACTCTGCTGTTTGCTGGCCTGAAACAATCGTATTAGAGAAATGATTTATGTATACTTCCTATAGGCTGCTATACAATATGACCTACAGAGGAGCTAGATTTAAAATTGGTTCAGTCTTTTGTTCGTATAGTCAGAAGACACCTTTGAATCTGATGTGAACTTACATAAATAAACTCAGGAAGATCCCTCAGTCTAGGAGCTGCAGGGAGGCTAAAGCAAAAAAAGGAGGGCGAGAGAGAGACTCTTCCCTCCTAAACTTTAACTGCATGTTGCAGCAATCAAAGATTCATATTTTGAAATACGATCGATGCCTTAAAAATGGTATTCTCGGAATAACAACAGAAAACCTGAAAGGATTCTTACTGCAAATGTTACAAGTGATTATTAAAACCAATCATATATAACTACTTAGAAGGATACAGAGAAACAAGATTTAGATATTCTGTTTAGCATAGTCACAGTCACTATGAGTACAGTTACTTTTCACTCAGTGGAGGTGAATATTGTGTTCAGTTACCAGAACAGAAATTTAGGTAGCGAGAAATAAATTAGTTACGTTAGAATTCGGTTGGGGAAAGAAGAAATAAATGAATGAGGCAGCGAGTTCATTTCATGAACTAGTATTCTTATGATATGCTGCCTGCATTACAAGCATTCTTCTGGAGCGATCAAAACGTGTGCTTCTGCGAGCAGAGGGCGAGTCAGACTTGTTGCCCATGCGTATGGCCTGAATCAAGCAGCAGCCAAAGGGAGAAAGGCGTGTTCAGTGTCGCGTGCAAGCAGGACGTGGGATAGCATTGCCTAGACAGAACGTGGGCAYGTTAAACTTGTGTTTTGTAGCTATGGCGTTCAGTCTTGCATTTTCAAAATATCACCTTGCTTGGTAAAGATTTTATTTTCCTGTTAGTTTACCAAGGGCATATTTTGGGATTAAACATGCTCTCTTAAAACTTTGGGTTATATTCATTTTAATGTTCAGTTACTGCGTTTTTGGGTTTTTTTTGTTGGTTTTTTTTTGTTGTTTTTTGTTTGTTTGTTTGTTTGTTTTTAACACGGAATCTGGACCTACAAAGGGCCAAAACTACAAAAATGATGATTTTGGGGGGAACTTTACATTAGGATGTTGTTAGTTTTAGTGAACTTATCACCAAATAATTCTTGTCTAGGCTTTATTTAAGCTACAGCTTCTTGAATGTTCACCCAAGTACCTTACTTTAAATAATAATAATAATAATATTGGGAGTTGTGAAAGCCAAGCTTAAATCAGGATTGATTAATAAAATCCCTCAATCTGTCTTCTCCCTGCTCCCTTACTACTACTACTTTTTTTTTTGAACTGTTGAAATCCTGTGATTTCTAGATCAGTCGTAAGCTTCCTGAGATGTATATTTTTCCCTTTTTAGAGAACCTAAAACTGCAATAGGAGAAACTACATTTCCTTTCCTAGGTCAGAAAATAACTCAGAAATTTCAGGTGATTTTGACAGAGCGCATGAATGATTTGAAGAGAGAATTAGACAAAACATTTTAACATAGATGAAAATCTTTGCAAAATTAGTTTTTGTTCATCCATTAGACTTCTTATAAAGAATTAAGAGATTCTATGCCAAAAAGAACACCCAAATCTTGTTCCTGCGTATCTAAGTTGTTGTATATGATACGTTTTAATAATCACTTGTAACATTTACATTAAAAATCCTTTTAGGTTTCCTGTTGTTATTCCAAGAGTACCATCTTTAAGGCAACAGTCACTGTCTTCAGAGTGCGCCTGCCTTCAATCAGTGGTGCATCTGATCTCATTATAATTATCTTATCATTTAGATTAATCAGCATTTTGCAGTCTCAGTTGATTAGAAAATTATAAATTGAACACAGCATTCCTGATAAATACAAACTCAGTGCTAAATAAAAGAATGCTGGAGAACRGCAGATGTTTGACAATTTGTTTCTAATTCTCAATTCTCAAAATTGCTGTTGCCATAACTTTGAAAATTTATTGATAATAGTACAAACATCGAAATACCAGAAGCTGACAGCATGTTGTGTTTTTGAGGGTGGATGCTCTTCATTTATGTACTTTTGGATAAATTTTTCTGTTAAATCTGTTTTTTAGTTGTCAATATTCAGAAATACTAGCTCTAACAGTGAACCAGCTGCTTTGAAATCCCTCACAACTTCTCACCACAGCATTTTACTTGAAAATTTAGGGAAAAAAAACAAGCGTTTTCTAATATCTTTTTAAGTGATCAGCAGTTTTGATTTTTTTTTTTTTTTGTGTGCCAAGCTTATGTACTTTAAAGGAACTTGCGTTTCAGAAAATGCTGAACACCCTTTCGGTCTGCAAGTTATAGAATTGCTTAAAAATATTGGAGAAGGGTGTTACGGAGCTAGGTATAGTGAGTTATGTGGCAGATAGTCAAAGATTTAATTTAAACTGGTCATTGCCATTTTTTTGTTTAATATTGATGTTCATCCTTACTAATATTTGTTATTTATTTTTATGAAGAATTTCTAACATAAGTGTTAGATGGACTTCTTGGAATGCTTCTGCTATAAATTCTTTTTATAAATAAGAGAACAACGTGTCCATGTTGCAAGTCAGAAGTATTTAATGTGTATGATGAGCCTAATTATCTAATAATAGTTGTCTGGTACAAAATGCACTAAACTGCCAACTGTGTTATTTCATTTGCACCTTTATCATCTGTGGTCCAAGTGGTCATCTCCATTTCCACAGCCGCTAACGTGGGATTTTTCTKTTTCGTCCTGCTTGTGTGTCCTCCTTCAAAATGCTTTCTGCGGTTTTTCGTGGAATCACTGTTTTCTTCAAGAAGAGTAGCATCCAAGAGTAGCTGTACRTTATGCAAGCTCTGATTTCTCTGTGACCTTTTTCTTTACTTCCATCCAAGCACATAAATAATCACATACGACAACATACTATTACTGAATCTACTGTCTAATGCGCAAACACACAGACTGTGACAGTTGGGATCAAATGCTTGTAAAAGATATTTAGCTCATAAATGACTTCCTGGTGACTTAACATAGTTCAGGCGAACAGTACAAGGATCCAGTCTTTGGAAATTAAACAAACAAAAACCAGGGAAAATATTCTTTTCATTCAGTACTTTTGCCTGAATGCAAAAGATGGCAGTAGACTTCAGCAAAAGATATTTGACAAATTTACATCCTAGAATCTGGCTTTCCTTTCAAATACCTTATATTTTAAAAGATACTGCTTTGTTATGGGAAAAACATTGGCTTGTTTAGTAACTTTTCTTCAGGTTAGTATTCTGTTGTAGGGTATAAAGTGTGAACAAATCAATGCAATTCGAGATTTCAGAGGGAAAATTGAATTGAGCTTCTGTTGGCCTGGAATGTCCAGCCCTATAAAACGTAAAACAGCAATGTTAGCTTTCTGTGAGGATTAGGTTGGGTTAGTGATGAACATACCTAGCCATGTTGTGGTGTATGTAAAAAAAAAAAAAAAAAAAAAGTAAAAGAAAAGAAAACTACACAATCTCATCAGTAATTCTTCTAGCAGATATTTTCAGATTTTAACACGGAGATAATGGCATGAGTGTGCTACCACAATACCACTGTATTAATAAAGTACTGATTATGTTTCTGCAGATGGTAGTTTTTCCTGAGGAAGATATATTGATGTTTGTCATTATGAATGTGAAATTTTTAATTGTGGATTTTGAAACTTCAGGAGGCATTTTGAGTACACAATTTATCTTATGAGAAAATTTATCCTGATGGAGTTGTGTCTGAGCTCTCAGAATGACAAGACCAGCAGGGTAGTCAGGCAGACTGTCCCTGCAGTGGAAAAGAACTGTTTTGAGGTCTGTCTGAATACAGGATTTCTGCTGTTTTTTCTCTAGCTGATACTGAGATGCTTTGTTCGGTGCTATTCAGGGCATAATCCTGCAAGCAGGTGACCATACATGGGCTCCAGGTCTGTGAAGAACATAAGCCATATGTTCCGGAAATAGAAATTTCTTTTCCTGCCAAAAGAAKCCTAATTTGAAGGAATAATAGTCTGCAGCTCAGCTTTGCCAGGTAGAGCAGGTAGGCGCTCTGGAGCAAGTGCTGTGCCTGGAAGATAAAGGTCATGAGGCAAAGACCTAACTGAGAAGGGAGAATTAGGCTGATGGCAGAAAAAGTGGAGGATTGTAGTTTGACGGTGGAAGATGTGTAAAGTTAGGGGGAGGTTTTGTCTGGAGAAAGACAGCATTTCTGCGGGTAGGAAAAGAATTAGAAGGGAGAGTTTAGAGTATAGAACCTCACAAAGGACAGGAGTCTTGTTTTTCAGGGCTCATAGGGATGCAGCTGTGTTCAAAAGGAGACACACATTAATACTTTCAAATGCATTACTAGAATTAACCCTATCCTATGTGAAAACAGTGGATGGCTAACCTCACTGCTTCAAAACTTCAGTCAAAGAGGGAAAAGATTAGAAAAATGAAGGTCTAAAAGCAATATTAATTGTTTTAAGCAGAATTTTCATTTATTTTTCTTTTTTTTCTTTAAAGATTGCCTCTCTAAGATTGTCTGCAATATTGTGGGGACTTGACTTTTAGATTTTTTTTTTTATATTTGATATCAGTCTAAAATTCTCAACTAAAATTCTTGCATTGGGAGTATTTTTCTGTCTCTTTTTTAATCTTTCTTATCTTATGAGTTTGGAAGAAAAGGGAAAAATGTAACTTTTTGAATGCCCGATGAAAAACATACTGTTATTACGTCAAAAATCACCAGGTGGTGCTGTTTCAATAGCCTTCTAAACTGTTTTGCTAGTGTGCGAGCTAATGTTCAGTTATGGGAAGATGCACTGTGTTGTTAATTTTGGTTATGACATCTCTAAAAATGAGATGCAGCCAGATTCTTTGACTGAGAAAATTTTTTAGGCAAGGCTGCTCTGTGTGAACAGGTACTACTAATGAACAAGTTCACAGAAAAAATGCCAGATACCTGCATGCTTATATAGATAAATCTGTGTAATGAAAATGTGGTGTATCGCAGCACCTGTACTGGCTTATCAAAATATTCTATATGAAACGCTTTTTTGGAGACTGGAAGTCAGGAAAATTTCATCTGTTTCAACCAAGAGCTCCTTGACTTACTGAGTAGGTGTTGCATTCTTTTGGGGGTAACGTGGTTGAAATGTGTCTATTTAAGTTTTTTGAAAAATTCTTAAGAGACTCGCTCACTTCCTACACCTATTGAAGTAAGACTGGACTTTTATCGAGGGGTTTTTTTGTGCGTTATGTGACTGCTTTTTTCAAAACGTTTTCAAACAGTCTTTGGAAAGTGAGAAGAAAGCAAGCCAGAAGAAATAAGATGCACATTTTTAATAGTGTAGTTAATCATGGGAACAATGTCTGCAACTCAGTCTTTTCCGTGGAGCATATAAAAAGTCAGAGTTGGACATAATTAAATCGAATACAGTGCTTAAGTTGGATGAAGGATGGTAATATCCATGACTCAGGAGCTTCTAGCTTCTCTGCGCAAGTGAGAAGAGGGTGCAGTGTATGCTTCTTTCTCCAGCTCTCTCATGAATTGCTGACAGAAATTTAGGTATCACTATTTCACTGCCAAATCCTGCTCTCTTTTTCAGAGGCTGGTTGTTTTCACTGGAAGACCTATATTGTGCTCAGCCCCTCTGTGTAGTGGTAAAAGGGAAGTGGCATGGAAGATCCTTGCCTCTCTTCTGTAGAAAGCTAGTCAGAAGCTAGATTCACATTGCCTCTGAGAGCACTGTAATTTAAAATTAAAATATTTCTGTGCAAATAGGATTTTGTGGCAGATAATTCTCTTAATAAGAATCAATTACCTGTTCTCTTTTTTTTTCTTTTCCTTGAGAATCTAGTTGCATGGAACAAATCCCAGAGGACATGTAAGATTATGTTTTTAAACCATTAATTTCTTCTGATTATCATACTGCTTTCCTCATGCTAATTGCTAAACCCTGTGGGATCTCACTAACATGAGATACAGCCAGGAACAGACAACAAAATCAGAAGTTAACAGAGATGCTGATTTTAAAACCTACTCCTAGGCTTATGGCTTAGCATTTAGAGATGGAAAAGACTAATCCTTCTCTCTTCCACTCAGTATTGGCCCCACAGCACACTGCAAATGTGTTGCCTCTCCCATGTTTTATATCTTTGAGATGATGGAGGAAGCTTTCATATGTTGCCCTGAAGAGATTATTTCATAAACCCGTGAAATTTATTATCAGAGACTTTACTTATATGCTACAGTAATTTCCTCATTACTGGAATATAATTATCAGTAATATAATTATACTTACTCTATGATATTACTTTACTATTTCTAGTCTTTACACTTTTTTTAGACTGTCAACCATGTTTCTGTGCAACCCTTTTTAGCTAGAATGTGCATTCATAATGTGTTCTTTAAATGGTTCAATACTCCTTCATCAACTGTTTTTCTTCTCCTGTAAAATCCTGTCAATTAATGAATCATGATAACATGTGACTTCATTTGAATGAAATACATAGATTTGGCCAAAACCTTGCCAACAGCTTTATTATTATTRTTTTATTATTTATGGAGAAACATGAATGTTCTCTGAAAATTCTTGCTTCCCCCCAAATCATCAACTTTGTTGTTCTTGCAGAATGGGAAATCCTCCAGTCATTGTAAGGTCCATATTGAGTATCCCTTGGAAATCTCTATAGATGCTCATTGTGTTACAAATACTGTATTGTGCAAATAAGAATGCATATTCAGAGGGACTATCATTCACTTGCTTTTAGGGTCATCCCAATTTGCTATTCCACTTGATGCTCTGACTCTCCTTTGTAGACCCCTAACTTAGACGCTGTGAGTATCCCTTTTGTCCCTGCTCTGCTGCTCCTGTCTGTAATAGTATATCCACTTGTTTGTAATACTAGTTTTTAAAGCTCTTTCTACTTTATTAATGAGAAACTTACTCCTTTCTTTCGCAGAGGTCGTCATGTGATTATCCAACAAAAAGCAATTGAGAAAACAGAAGTTTCTTGTGATTTGGAGTGCTCCAAATGGAGAATGCTAGTGTAAAGAACTGCAGGCTTGATGTAATGAAAGAGAGGGTATTCCTGCAGGATTTATTTGTCAGGGAAGGGAACTCAGCATCTGTTGCCAAGAAGCTGTCACACTTCCCTTAATTATGATTAACAACATACAGATGTGCCTGAGAAGATTCTTTTTCTCTCATTGACTTGTAGAATGTCCATGTCATTGCTAAATATGATTTCATTGACATCTACTATTGTAGTTTTTATGATAAGAGCTGGTCTCTGGTGTACCATCCATCTATGCGTACAAATTACTTGCAGTGCCTGCATTCATTGCCARTTTCAAACATCTTTCTCAGCAGATTTCTATTTTAGGTAGCACCAAACTGCATTTATTTGTGTAGCTCTGGGCAGTTGTGTAGTTTAATTCTGTTCAAGAAATGGAAATTGCTTTGAACAGCAAAGAATAATGCTGTTGCTTTTCATRATCAAGGTATTTGCCAGCAATATTTAGCTACAGGCTCTAAAGCCCAATCTGAGTAGTTCATAATCTGCATTGATGAACTGTGCAGACTTGCAATGGGTTCACTAAGTTTTCATTCTAGAGTTTGTTACTCTGCTTTTTCTCCATCTCATTTACTGTTGAAGAAATATCAATAGTGCTTAATACATTATTTTGGAAGAAAAAAATATAGTCAGATCCATACATTATTTTCTTAAAATGATGCCATGATAGACTTACTACAGTGTATCAGTTAGGCACTACCAAAGCAATGCCCCAGCTCCTTTTAGTCGCTGGATATTGTGGAACTTAGATGTGGAGATGTATCTGTCACAATATTTACTGCTACCTGGCTGCCTTGTGTGAATGTAGTAATTCAGGTACTACTAGGGCCATGGATACTTTAGATTACTATTGTAGCAAAAGTAATTGTGGGTAGAAATGTGATAGGTTCTTATTTTACAGGGACTTTATGTTCTAGAAGTGATTATATTCTAGGGGAAATCATTAGAAATCAAGCAGTGATCAGAGGAAGCCAATGACTGTATATTCTAGAAGAAAAAGTTTACAATATTTATATGCTGCCTAGACTTACTAATCTTATTCCTTTACTCATCTCCTGTCCACTTTCTCCCTCTCTTCACCTAATTGTGTTTTACAGGTAGAGTTAATAGTCATAGCCCTCCAAAGTCAACAGTGGAGCACTCTGCCTATTTCTTGTTAATTAGACATTTAAGCTCTAATTGGTGACATTTAAGACAATCAGTTAGTGAGTGTATACAGCATTTACTCACAGGGAATTGCCAAGGCAATTGATCTCATCAACGGTTTGTATACCAGGAGCAATCACTTATTCACAGTTGAGAAGCTCTGATACCAAAGGACAACTGGCTGATAACCTGTGAGGTGCAAAAGAGCATGGCTGCCATTTGGGTATCTTTCTATCTTACCAAAAAAAAAAAAAAAAAAAAAAAAAGCTACCTTTTTATTTATATGTTTCAATGTATATCAAGTGCTCTTAATGGAAGTGGTTTTGTGAAGGTATCTCAGTGCTTTGAGGCAAGAGATGTTTCACTGAGAGTGCCTAGCTAGGTTCTGGGAAACTGGTTGGTGATACTTCTGTTTGCAGGGGAGTGAGTGGGAGTGTTTCACTGAGACTTAAGAACAAGTTATAGAACCAACCCGCGGAGCAGAGTATTTGGGGGGAAAAGGAAGGTGACAGAAGGGGAACTTCTGTAAAAGCTCCTCTCTTTGGAATTACTGGCAATCTGTTCTTCCTTCAGCAGTCTTCTGTATATTTGTGTTTTTTGCCCAAAGTGACAAGGAAGCCAGTTTCAGACCTTGTTTTTCTGCCACTAGTGAATTGCTTGGGACCTAGTGCAGTGTCTAGATATAATGTTCTACATTGTATAGACTGCTCTAACCAACATACACATCACTAACATAGACAGAAGTGAGGTACAGCAGTAGGTAAATGTCTTGCATATATTCTTACTGTTTGCTACCTGGTGTACATATTTAGAACAGTTGAGCTGTTCTGATCCTGTCCTTTTTCTCACTATTGGCATGCTGCAGGTTTCACACAGATGAGTGATGATTTTGGCCACTGAAGTGATAATCTGATTCGTAGTTGCTCAGGAACCAGTGCTAGGTTTGTATGCATAAAGATAGCGAGTCTCCTTGGTGCAACTGAAGCTGTGATTGCAGCTGGATAGGCACTGCCGAGCTAGCTTTKCCCCAAAAACCACAGGTATTGCCTCACCTGCAGACACAGGAAGAAGCCTGAGTCAATGAGAGGCTGCCGCCATCGGCAGCAGAACTGAGCAAGCACTGCTCCCCTTCTCCACTCTGAGCTGCGAATCCATGGCCTTAGCAGCAGCGAAGGAAATGAAACCCTTAGTTGTTGTGCTGCCTATGCTCGCAGCTTAACCGCCATATTCAGCAGGTGTATTTCAGTTCCTTTCTTCTAATCATGCATCTTCTGTATGTCTCATTGGAGATCCTGGGTGTTGAGTTGGATGTTAATTTCTTGCAGCTGTGGTGCTGCTAACGATGTTGCATAAACCAATTGGAAAAAAAATTTCCTAAAGCTTACCACAAAATTTCAGATGTGGCGTTAAACTTCTGTGCCAAGAGCTGATGGTGCCTGATCATGAAAAAGACTTTGTTCTTGTGATTGTTGCTGCAGTTTGTTAGATCCTCTAGAGAGTTGGGATTGAGGTAAACTAGCAGGGCAGAGAAAGGCTTGGGGTACCATTGTCACTTTACTTGAGAAAAGTATGGGCTGCTGTAACTTGCATTAATGAGTTGTGAATCTGTGGCTGTGGACTAAAGCAAGTTCTGTTCTGTGTAGGTGGGCTCGGAGTGCACCATATCCTGCATTTGCCAGTGGAGTATACCTGCGCCCTTTACTATTTAGCAGTTAGATTGATTTTTCTTTCTTCAAAAAGCTGTGGGCAAGCAGCTGAACAGGCATTAACTTCCCCAGATAGATCTGTAGGTAACTGTAAAAGCCATCTGAACATATCAGTTAGGAGATTTTATAAGCGGAATGAAAATCCTCAACAGTGGGTAAAAATTTTTAATAGAGAATGGTGATTTTTTTTTAATAAATTCACTTTAGTGAATTAAATGACTTTAGTGTTAAAACAGACCCATAGAGCCAGATTGTCATGTACAGTTTAAGAGCTARCACTGTAAAGTGTGTCAAGTAATGTTAGTTTGAGTAGTATCTGTAGAAATCAGACTATTGTATTGCGTATTGGAGAACACTGTAAATATCCAATGAAATGAAGCGCTAATGGCCTTGCTGGGCCTTGTGTGCTCTAATACTAGTCATCCTGAGAGTGTTAAATTAATAAAAGATTGGGTGGTATGGCTTAGGCGGGTCAGTGGTAGAATTCCCATTCATTTCAATGGGGAAAATGTTGAGGGGAGGGGACTGGGGGGAAGAGAGAAATAATTCCATGATACTGAGGTTTTGCTTCAGTCTGAGACAGCTGGATAAATGCGCTCAGGAGGCAATCTAATTTTAAGATAAGTGTATTTTACTGCTTTTAATTTGTCTTTCAAAGACAAAGAAAAATTTAATTTACGGAACAGATACTTTTGTCTTTCATGTTAACTCCTAGGAATAACTGGAATTTGAAGTGCATTCATATCAGAGATTTTTGTAAATTAATATGCTTAGGAGACTGTATCAAGCAAATTGCCTTGGAGGGATTTAGTGCATTTATAGAATGACACTAACAGTTTTAAACCTCCAAAGACTTTCAGTTAACTTGAGACCTTAAAAGGTATTCATATTACATTGCTCTTCTTTCAGTCTGGTTGAGTGTTGGTCTGTGGTGTACTTTTTACAGCTGTACAGTTACCAAAAAAGAGATGGAGAGTTTTGTTACAAAGAAAGTCAGTCATTTTGAAGCTCCACATAGAGTAATACTGTACCTTTTTAATTGTTAAGGAAGATTATCAATGTAAATCTCACACTCAGAAAAATACAATACTAAAACCTTTCGTTCTCAATACACAAAATGGCTTTTTGAGAAGGAGTGTAGAATGAATTTAATTATAAGAACGGAATGCTATGACACTTCTGTTTAGCTAGCTGTGTCATCCTATATCCTACTTGTTATTGGTGCAGAGATGTGAAAATGTACCATCCTGGCTACAGTGTGTGTTAGATCTTAATTAATATGTTGTGTGATTTTGCCAGCCTGAATGGTATAGATGCTCTTTGCTTGAACTCAACTAGGTTTGTGCTAAGAACAAACTAGAAAAACTAATATTACTGAGTGATAAAAGTAGTGTACCTCATTTTTAGCTAAACTTGCACAGTACCTGAAGTCCTATAGTTTCTGCATGCTATATTTTCTTTCAGATTGCTGTCTGTGCACTTAACTGCTTAATTTGAAGCTCAGGTTTCTTCATTTCCATGATTATCATGCAAACTATTATTTGTTTCTTCTCATACATCCCCAAAGAACTCCTAGAAATATAAATGCAGGTACTTCTGCACCTCAAAAAGCCTAACAAAAAAAGTAGAGAAAGGGGAATAATACAGAGGATAAAAAGAATGTAGCTGTCTGAGAACGATTTGCTGTAACATTTTATTTTGTGAGTTTAGCCACTTTTCTTTCTCAGAGTTCACTGATTATGTTCCCTCATTTTCTTTTTTAAATTGTATTTGTATCTTTAGAATTATAGTTTATGTATTTTAAGTTGGGGACAGATTCTAGGAACTGGCATTGCTTAGCTCTTGCGTGGTGGCTGTGATTCCACAAATACTTCTGCACCCATTTAACTTGACTAGCATGTATACTGGCCTTGGAAATGGCAGGGCTACCTGTCAGTAGTGAGATAGGGCAGCTGCATAGAGGTCTGGAAAATCAGTTACTGTAGGCAATGGTTGCATTTGCCAATCAAGTCCCCAGATATGATGGTATTTTTTTCTAACTGGAGGTATCCGAATGACCACAGCAGTGAATGTCCTGGAATGCTGTTTTCACATTTCACATCTCTGAACATTTATGCCGGCTTTTCAACAGTCAAGCTCTGTTTCAGGAACTAGAACTGCAGAAGTCATTCATTTAGTATATTTAAAATTCATGTGAGAAGAGGCAATTCATATATTTCTAAGAAAAACAAATTTTGCTGTTCACTTTTCATAATCTCAGTTGCTTGTGCAGAGAGAGCAATGTCACATACTGTGGAGAAAGTGTTTATGCGTGTATGTGGCTGTACTCAAATCTGTCACCAGGATTCCCTCTAGTAAGTCACCCGTTTCTAACACCACTCTCCTGGCAGTTTCTGTACAATTAGTTTTAGCTGAGCTTTGATTTGTACCATCTTTTTGTCTTTAAAAATAACTTTTGAAAGTGGTTTTTGATGTACTTGCTGTACTTAAACTTGGAAAACTTGTATTTTGCCTCTGAAAGTGACACCGGCTGACAACGTGCATGAATAATTTGTCACGGTTAGTGACAGGGAGGTGTTTGTGTTTATATTTATATATATATATATATATATATATAGACTATATGTGATTTTAATACTCATTTTAAAGCAACGTAATCCCCCCCCGATTTACTTTACCCATTAATTTACTTTTTTAATAATAGTATTAAGAAATCAGTTTGGGGCCTGCAAGAATTTAAGGTGCCCAATATAGGCATAGGATATCCAATGGTTCTACAGTTTATTATCTGCAGATTTTTCACTGTGTGAGTACATATACTATTTTTCATATAATACCCACTGAAATAGAAGACTGAGCTGCAAACCATTCAATTGCAAATAAAATTTCAGCCGTGCTCCTTAAGTAATCATTCAAATGACCATTAATAGTTTTTCAGTAAGAAAGTAACTTGCAGCTATCATTTTTGCCCATGCTGGCCTTCTTGAAAGAAGGCTGCTTTTGGTCATATCAGTGGCATTAGTCCCCATGTCCCTGACCCAAAACCTTTTTTAAAACTAATCTTCAGAGAAACCCATGCTACATTTAACTTTGGTATCTTTCCTCTGGGTCTCAAATCTAACCAGACACGGCCGATCTGAATATTTCCTGCATGCTAAACAGACCATTGTAAGCCTTTTCCTCCAGGCTAGATTGTTATAAATGCTGTTTATGATCCTGCTATGACAACTGTGAAGGACATGGCAAAGAATTTATCACAGGATTATTCATCCACCATCAGAATACCTAATAAGATTCTAAATGACCCAAGATGATAATAAGATCTAGCTTGTAGCAATAAGGTATTAATAAACTGCTTTTTTTTTTTCAATAAGGAATTGTCCTGGCATCATTACCCTGACATATTTGTTTTCCTTATATTTTGCTGGCAAAGTAGCTGTAGTGCTTTATACAGCAAATTTATAAAAACCCATGATGTATGAAAAATACAGCACATACGAAGTGGAACCCATAGGTTAAAGTCGAGAGCATTCTGTTTGCCTATGCCATAAGACAACTAGACTTCTAAGTGTTAGATTCTAATTGTTCTATGCTGTATCTCGTTGTATTTAAAAATTACATATAGAATAATACTAGCCTCGTGCTGAGTACAAGGCCATAATTCAAATGAAGGGATTTTGTCAAAATCATAAAACCAGAAAGTGCAGCTCAAGTGATTAATGACTGACACGGTAACCCTGAAGTCATACTGAGCTGGAATTTCACTTGCAATCCTTATTTGCAGTATGTCTCAAACTAAAACTGTTAACTTCCTGGGACAAAGAAATGATGCAGTGGCATAAAAACCTGCTCATTTCCATTTTTGTTACTGTTAAAATAACAGATAAAAATACAAAAATTGTGCAACTAGTCCTATTTGACAAATAGCTTAGAGTCTACCTGAAAATCTGATGTCAACACAAACCATTACTATGCAGAGGTCACAGCTGGGCCCCCTGTTCGCTGGTCATCTAGGAGTGTCATTTCAGGAACCTTAGAGCTTCAGTGCCTCTGCTCCCCCCCCCCCCCCCCCGAAGATCCCAGGGAAAAGGCTCTTGATGGAAAGAAAGGCCATCATGATAGGGAGCTGCCAAGGAGGTGGGAGACCCAGGGTATAGGAAGGAACGGGCTTGTAAAACTGCTGCTCAGCCATGAAAACTATTGAACTGGTAATAAGCAGATGAACTATGCCTTCAAAAAATTGAGTTGTTACAGCTTGTTTAAATACAAGTTTACACTGGATGATCTCGCAGTTTCTTACAAGCTGATTTTTCCCCCTACATTTGTGTAGAAGAAGGTATGAAGCAGGGAAAGTGACCTGCCCAAGGCTGGGTTCTGAGGCAGTGACAGAATTTGTAATTCTTGATTTCACTCTGCTGTTCTGACCATCTATCTATGCTGTCTACAAAATATTTTCCTTTGAAAAGCCAAAGATGGATGGGGATATATAAATTTAAACTTTTATCAAAAATTTATTCAAACTGTAGAGAAATGCGGTTTAGTGCAGGGAGCCATGAAGTCTAAGGCATAAAGAGATTTGGATTATTTCACCTCTTTGGTTTCACTCATGCTTCTGGTTGGAGAAGTGGCTGGTTGCATTTACATTCAAATGACCTGACTGCTTTGAATGGTTGGCTCATGATGAAGTATGCTAGCGTGGGCATTTAAAAGATGCAAGTCCCATTTACTTTTCCTTTACAAACTTCCTTTGTGACTATGGGCAGGTTGCTCTATCTTGCTTCCTCATGTGCAAGAGAGGTTATAAATGTATTTCATACCTTACAGGAAGGTTATAAAGACCACTACCAAATATTAAGGTAATGGAAGTGCTCAGATATAATTGGAATGGAGACCCTATGAAAACTTAAGATAAGGTGTAATTTCAGACCCAGCAGCTGATTCTGCATATTTGRGTCTTCTTCCTGGTGCAACAAAAATACCTTCTATGCACTTATTTTCTATATGGCAAATTAAGATAATGTATTCTTGTGAGTGCTTTGAGTGCAACGTGAACATATACTGAAGTGTGCAAATGTGAATTTAAAGGATGGATCTRAATAGCTGATTCTGAAAAAGAAAGGAATGAGATCAAATATTTGATCACGTTTCTTTTTCTTTTTCTCACTGGTCTTTRATATTTCTTTAAGCAATTATTCACTGAAACAGTCTGCTTCTGCTTTTTAATTCTCTTGATAGAGAATAAACAGATCATTGAAATGTATTGGGGAATAAGCAGCCAAAAATGCTGTGGCCCTAGATCCAGTGCATTTTCATTCAGTCTGCTAGAATAGAATTTGGCTCAGTCTGGAGTGTTACTTATGGTGCTGAAATAATTACACTAAGTCAGTCACATTAATTCTTGGTGTTGCTTTGCTGAAGGCATTTCTTTGCCTCAACAGGCTTACTGAGACACCTAAAACCACAAATCTTTTAGAAACTTTATATGATTTCTATAAACTTTGTGAACGTAATACTCAGAGATGGCAGAATTCTAATGAGAGGCACTTGGGACAGTTATGCCAGGCCTTGGAAATAGGAAACATAAAACTCCCCTTGCTCTGACAACTCTTGTGTGTCACCTCAACTGAACCTCCACCTGTGGCCAGCCAGTTCAGACCCTTTGAAGTCTACGTAAAACAAAAGGAACAGGACRGAGAAGACACAATGGGCTGAAGAATGGGAGCAGCTGTGTTAAGGATGGGAGAGGGTTAAAATGAAATACTACTGCTTGTTGAGCTCAGAACTCTGCTTGTTGCCKTGGGGACTGACACCACAATGAATTRCTTCAGGAAGTCATTGTTTTGCACCCCCCCCCAAATGGAGAGCTTCCTGGGAAAAGGAAGTACTTAGCATTGTGTAATCTGGTAAAATACCTCCCTGGATTCAGTGCTTGCTTATTGGCCTATCCTTAATCCAGCTCCAGAAAGGGGACGTTTTGTAAGCATAAATTGTGAGTGTGTGTGTGGGAGCCTCAATTTTCTGGGAAGTAGTAGTTTTCCTTTTTAAATAAAAATGAATTTTATCTGAAGACTACGGAGAGAAAGAGCAAACACTACCAAAGAAAGTTATTAGTCATGAAGAGCAGGCTTAGACCAGCACCTTGCAATGTGCCCTTACTAAGAAACAGCATCTTGTCAAGCTAACTTAAACAGCAACASAGGAAATTGAGTCACAATTTCACTTTTCTTCTCCTTGGAGGAAGAAGGATGTTCTTGTAGATGCTACATAATCTGGGGAAAATGAGCTGTAGATGGAAAAAGGCTAAAGACATTTGTATCTCACAGTCCATCAGATTAATGTTGCTCTTTGGTGCATTATGTGGTACGGATGCATCTTTCCTGGGGCCATGGGACTCCTAATTTCCTTCGCACAGAACAGCTCACAGAAACACCCCAGGGACAACAAGAGGGCAGTTGGCTGTGAAGGTGATGAGCTAAGAGGTAAGAACCTGATTAGAAATACTAGAATTGGAGGTGCAGAGACCTGTATGTGGAAGGGGCAGCTCAAAAAGCATGTTTACCTGCAACACTGCCTTATACATATATCTGTCATTGATACCTTGAAGATTTTGCAGGACTGAGGTAAACCACAGTTTTTTGTGATAGAACAGAATGCTGGAACTGCATCCGCAAGGAATCTTCAAATGCCATTCTTAATTTTCGCCAACACTGTGGATCATGCCATCGCAGCAGGGAAAGAAGGTTTGGAAAGGAGAGGTGGAATACTGTTTTTTCTTTTTTTTTTCTTTTAGGTTCTCAAAATAAGTTTAAGTAGAAATATTTATATCTCTAATATCTCATATCCACTGTGTTGCTTCATCTGAGTGTATCTGTGTTCTCTGTAATGTCATTTTTGGCTTAAGCATATTGAGGGCAGAGAGTGAGTACAAATCTGACAGAAAGCTAATGAGCTCTCCTGTGATTATCAGTAAGGACTATGACTCATTAAATCTCATTTCCTGAGAAAGTCCACATAGAGAAGAAATTATCTGGAATAAAGGCCTGAAAACCTATTTCAACCAGATTTATGGGTGTTCTTGTAGATGCTACATAATAACCAGTGAAAACAGAGAAGCCTCTTAAATGAGATGCTCTGAAATGGTTAATGTCTGTGGAAGGGTATCTGCTTCACTTCCATTTGTGATGCAGACAAAATAGCTGCCCTTCTCCCAAACTAACCAAGCTAAACTGTGGGGTTTTTTCACTTTTTATTTTAGATAGATGTGATTATAGCTGATGTGAGACAATAAATACTAGTATGCACTACAATTTTCATCAAGAATTATGCTTAAAAATGAGCCTGGCTTGTCCATTTTTGGATAGGTTGGTTGCCTTGATGTGGTGTTTTCCACTTGAGATCCAGGCCATCTTTATGGTATTTTTTTCATGCATTTTATTTAGACAGAAAATGTCTCTCTACTGTTACTGTCAGAAAAAAAAAGACTTCCACTGATTTTAATGAGATTTGACTCACCATTTAATAGAGTAGTGTTGCAAAAAGATTTTCTTTTGACAATTCTACGTTTGTGAAGAGATGTGTGGATACAGTCTTACGTTATGTTGTGTACTAACAATATGTGGATGGCGGCAGAGGAGTTAGTGTTGTTTTGCAGCTCGTTAAATAGAGACCTATTGCTGCCTGACCTGAACACAGACAGACATTGCCTTGTAGCTGAGGAGTGTGGGACTGTTACCCTTAAAGACAGTGTGATCTGAGGACTTCAGCAATCAAGCTGACCTGCCTTCAAAACCAGGCTCTCCTTCCTAATGGGAAGGACCAAATGCTGGCTGCTGTAAGCTCTGGTTTTTGAACTGTTTAAATTTTGGATGTGTCTCCCCGTCTGGGCCAAGCTAGCCCCTAAAAAGTTGTTGGTTATTTTTTTTTTTACATTTTATAACTCTCCCTGTATCATCTTAGCACTGTGTTCATGAAGGATTTTCTTCTTTTTTCTTACATGAAGAGGCCATGATAATATTACTGTTGTTACCATCACTGAAGTTAATGGGCACCTACATGGGCATTGCAGGAAGGCAGGAATAGAGTAACATTGGTATTCTTTCTGTTCTCATTGCAAGTGGATTGCCTGTGACACATGACACTTTTCATACGCAGCTTGTCTGTTGCTGCTAAAGTCCTTGCAAGCTTCTGAACTGACTGAGGATTTCAGCTTGAAATGTCCCCCCCGTAGCAGGATTAACACGGCATTTTGAGTTTTTTTTTTTTTTTTTTTTTTTTGAGTGATTAGGTGTGGGGGGATTTTATTGCTTTTGTTTTTGTTTCTTTAGGGGGAGGAGTCTCTGTTTGGCTTAATGAAGTGTACCTAAAGCACATAGATCAATGAGAAAGACTTAGTAATTTGGAGAAAACTTTCTTGGTTTCATGTGTATGAAAGGTGAAGAGGGATGGGATCTTTGAAAGATGTAGAACTTCATTAAACACAGAACTATATTAAATACTTCTGTATTCACCAGACCCTCCAGATACACTTTCGATCTGGATAGCAGTATTTCAAAGGATAAGCTTTTGAGTGAAGATGACATGGCATCAAGAAAAAGGACTGCAGAAGTAAACAGTTCTCAGATTCAAGATAATTTGAAAAGACAGCTCATTTCAAATATATAAACGGTGCTAGACCAATTTGTGTGCGCTACATAAAGCAGAATCAGAATTTCTAAAAATTAGAATAGCATATATTAGCCTTCTGTGGTACTATGGTATGATGATACAGTTGATTCTGCTTGCACTAAATTATCTTGGAACAGGAAGATGAAAGTAATGCAGTTATTAAAATAGCTCAGTTTGTATGTATAGTTCAGTTTGATCTCATGAGCTTGGATCAGAAATGAGCCCAAGTCCAGCATCTGGGGAGTGAGAACATTAACACATTTTTGAACACCTCTGAGTTTCTTCAGGTGGTTTGATCTGAGCTTTATATATATAAAAAAAATTATTTGCAAGATTCAGATACAGGTCTCCTGGTGTGAGAATGAGGGATGCTGGTGTTTTGTCCATATATAGTTTTAAGTATATGGGATAAAAATAAATGTCGGACGTACTCTTCATGTGTCTTCATATAGCACATTAGGAACTGTGTGTTTCCAGTAATATTTTGCTACAAAAAAGATGAGAATCTAAGGATTTTGTGAACTGATGAGTGAGTGCAAAACTGGTCTCTGAACGTCTACATCAAGGCAAAATGCTTTACAGGAACAGTTGTTACTTTCCTTTGATCCTAGAAGTTAATCGGATTGATCCGCTGAAGCAGCCCCAGCTTGGGCTGTGTCTCTCCTCTCTGTGGTGGYGGTGCCCGTGCCTGGGAAGTGCTGCGGCCGTCCCTCGGGGCTGCGAGGCAGCCAGGGCCAAGCACCTCCCTGATCACAAGCACTGGAGGAAGGGTGCAGCGCCTGCACGCCTGGGCCCTTCCCCCTCTGGAGACAAGGCAGTAAGGTGAGTTTGACAGTTGAATCAGGCCCTTTCTCTGGTGCTTACTATACACTCCTCAACAAAATTCCCGAGAGAGTTGGATGTTTGTTACAGGGGTGTTTACAGAGCTGTCCCCTGGGCTGTTGCTCAGTTCTGACTGGCATGTGTTACATATTATCTGTGGTGTGTGTTAATCAGGAATTAAATAAAAACCTTAGAAAAATCTGCTGAAGCAGATTTTTTCAAAAAAAGGGTGAAAAAAAGCTTGAAAAAATGTTTTTCAAATAGCTTTGAAAAAGCATTTAATAATGTGAATAGCTAAGGTAGGAGTTAGGGAGGAACTTGGGGGTTCCTGGGATATGACTCAAACTTTTTTAGGGGGGCGAGAGTAAAGTTGTTTAGACATTCAGTGTTTTTGTCAAATGAGATTTTGTGCTGGGAGTGTTTTTATAATGATTAAGAAAATCCTGTGCCATGTGCAGTACAAAAAGGAGACAATGATAAAGGAAGCAAAGGTGCTAAAGAGAAGTAGAAATTTTGGGCTAGTAAATATTACCAGAAATAATGCTTTCCTATGTTAGAATCATGGAATCAGTAAGGTTGGAAGGGACCTCTGGAGATCATCTAGTCCAACCTCCCTGCTCAGTAGAGTCACCTAGAGCGTGTTAGACAGGATTGCATCCAGGTGGGCCTTGAAGATCTCCAGAGAAGGAGACTCCACAACCTCTCTGGGCARCCTGCTCCAGTGCTCCGTCACTCTCACAGGGAAGAAATTCCCCCTCACGTTCAGGCAGAACTTCCTGTGCTTCAATTTCTGCCCATTGCCTCTTGTCCTTTCGCATGGGACAACGGAGAACAGTTTGTCCCCATTCTCTTGGCACCTTCCATTCAGGTACTTGTACACATCGATCAGATCCCCCCTCAGTCTTCTCTTCCCCAGGCTGAAGAGGCCCAGCTCTCGCAGCCGTTCCTCACGGGGCAGATGCTCCAGCCCTCTGATCATCTTCGTAGCCCTACGCTGGACTCCCTCCAGTAGCTCCATGTCTCTCTTGTACTGGGGAGCCCAGAACTGGAGGCAGTACTCGAGATGAGGCCTCCCCAGGGCTGAGTAGAGGGGCAGGATCACCTCCCTCAACCTGCTGACAACACTCTTCCTAATGCACCCCAGGACTGGCTTTCTTGGCCACAAGGGCACGTTGCTGGCTCATGGTCAATGTGTCATCCACCAGCACTCCCAGGTCCTTCTCTGCAGAGCTGCTCTCCAGCAGGTCAGCCCCCAGCCTGTACTGGTGCCTAGGGTTATTTCTCCCTAGGTGCAGGACTCTGCACTTGCCCTTGTTGAACCTCAKGAGGTTCCTCTCCACCCAGCCCTCCAGCCTGTCCAGGCCTCTCTGAAGGGCAGCACAGCCCTCAGGTGTGTCAGCCACTCCTCCCAGCTTGGTATCATCAGCAAACTTGCTGAGGAGGCACTCTGTCCCCTCATCCAGGTCACTGATGAAGAAGTTGAACAGGATGGGACCCAGTACTGAGCCCTGGGGGACGCCACTAGCCACAGGCCTCCAACTGGACTCCCYGCCACTGATGACGACCCTCTGAGCTCTGCCTTTCAGCCAGTTCTCAAGCCACCTCACTGTCCACTCGTCTAACCCACGCTTCCTGAGCTTATCTAGGAGGATGTTATGGGAGACAGTGTCAAGAGCCTTGCTGAAGTCAAGGTACACAACGCCCACTGCTCTCCCTCATCTACCCAGCCAGTCATTCCATCGTAGAAGGCTATCAGGTTGGTCAAGCAGGATTTCCCCGTGGTGAATTCATGCTGACCTCAAAAAGAGCCTTTCCTACTCTATGATAGGAAAGACTTTTCAACACTTAAAGGGCCAGAGAGTAAGTTTTCTTATCTTATCACTGCATCTGAAAATCAGCAGTGTTGTATTGTATTTGGAGGATGCATTTAAAAGTGGAGAAAAGAAAGCTAGATGATAGCCCTGGTAGGGGGTTGCTGCTTTTCATTGCAGAAATTGAAGCTTAGTATCTGACAAAAAAACTACAACTGTGAAGCAATATAAAGAAACAGTATTCGGTCATTAAAGAAGCACGACCCTGTTACACTGCTGCAGTCTGAAGGAGGAGGGCTCTTTGAAATGCTGCTACCACCCTAACCACCTGGGTTCTGACAAAAGGTCTCTTCCCTAAACTGACCTTTAGTTTATTTCAGTGAAGCGAATGTGTTAATATTCAGACCACTGTATTAATTTGTCACATTGCCCCATGTATTATGGCAGTAGATAAAATTAAGCAGCGATTACTCTATTACTGCCCTTCGTATCTGAAATAAATTATAAAGCCATTATAATTTCAATGCACTACTTTCTGTGAAGAGAAAGCCACGATCACAGCATTCATTTCATATATGTAGAGTAGAAATTGAGTGATTTGCACAAATGAAAAAAAGTATCAGTTTGAAGTAATTAAAAGTACATTCTGTAATTAAACTAATACAAATGGTTGGGAGCATAGTTGATGTAAAGTGTATACCAGGTATAGTTCAGTGCTGCTCCCACTGGTGAAGAGCAGGTATGTGCTGGGCTGAATTAAGCCACTGTTAAGAACCCATCCAGCTGGTCTCCTTGTTTTAATTAAATCACTCCAAAAATGATGTATGTTAAACAGGTACAAATTTCTCATGTGTAAAGGCTGAATGTAAATTTACCTAATTTGTTGAAAGAGAAAGGTTGGAATTAATAGAGTGCAATAAATTGGCTTTTCAGGGCAGTTGATGGAAAAATTAGGCCACTCCAAGCTTGGCCAAGCTGAGGTTGTAGCTACAGAGGGAAAGAGAAACTCTGGCCCTGACTTGTAAGGATAGGGAACACAGTGGGAAGAATTAGCGACTGTAAAAAGTACTTTCTGTAATGAGCCAGAGGAGGAGAAAAGGGAAGATAATCACCAGGGATTAGTTGGTAGTGCATGGCAGTGGAAAATCGAGAGATTCCTTTTTGGTTGCTGTGACTGTATCTCTGGACAGGTGTATTCAGTCTGTGTAGTTCACTCTGGAATTGTCACAGGGAATGATGTTAAAAGAAGCAAATAGAAACGTCATGTTTGTCCTTAAAAGCCCATCCATATTTTAGTCTCTTCTCTTTTAAACTGTGTAGGATATCTTGATTTTTTTCTGTATTAGTGGTGTTAATACAATGTCCAGGAGCCTCAACGAAGATGTTGCTAGTACATTGGGGGGGAGGGGGGAATGTATGATATCAAATTAGTGAACAAAAGATTCAGGTGGGCTGGCCTGTCTCCGTGATGATCCTCTGAAGGCCTCTGTGGGCTTGTTTTAAAGTACTTTGATACCACAGTGATGAGAGCCATATAAATGTCTAGATAAATTGATTAGTTATGTGACGTGCATAACTCCATTTAATGCATGCATCAAATTGAGACTAGACCCCCTTAAGGCTAATTCACTGCCTCATTAGAAGCTAGTGAAATTCCTTCAGCATCAAGTAATGTGTTTGGATGTGCTGGCTTTGGCAGGCACTTTAATTCTGTGCAAAATGTGGAATTTTAAGGAATGCCTGGCAAACAGCAACATACAGGAGAGCAATTGAAAGGTGATGGAAGCATCTACTGATGTCTTAGCTATGTCGAAGCATGATACTGGTCAAAGGCTGAAAAACATGTGAAGAAAGGGAAGGAGCTTTGATATATTCATACTCTTTAAACATAATCAATTTATACACTATCTGCAATTTACATAGACATAGATAAGCCTGAAATCCATCAGATTAACATGTCGAAAGCACATACTGTATATTTGTTCCGCCTAAGCCTCACTGGTAGTTCAGGCTCTACAGAAGGGATAAATCAAGAGCAAACTAACCACAACGGATTACTCGATTTACTCTATCAGAATTGTTCTTAAGTAAAAAAAAAAAAAAAAAAAGGGGGGGCATTTTGCCCATCAGTCTGTCTGTCTGCCTATTCTTCCTTCATGCTTTCATTGTGCAAGAGGACTAGTTTTTTTTGGCAAAGTGATAACATAATTAATGATGTCCATTTTTTCAAATCAAAAGCTAGAACTCTGCTTTGGGGCTCCATTTTCTTTCAAAGACTCTAATGAGGAGGGACAGGCAATTATTATTATTTATTTCACTAATTAGCTGGATAATCATTCATCGTGAAACTCTTCTGTGTTAGAAATATGTTCCTTGTACACTTTGTTTAACGTTGTTTCCTTTCCATCAGACTGAACCATTGTGTGACATCTTTTATTAGTGGGGCAATAGGGGAGCACTTTTWAAAAAAGGGATAATTTCTGAGCTGTGAAGATAATGCAACAAGAAGCAAGAGTCTATAAAAACATCACCTTTCAGACTCTGAAGACATAATGCTTTATGATAACCATAAAACATTTTAGTGCAAAATAAATTGCTGTCTTATTCAAATCCTTAAATGTACTACAGTGGATGTCACTGAAGACATACAGCTATTTTTTCCAATCCTGAGATATATTTTATCATAATTTGTGCAGTAGGTGACAACCTTGTACACATGATTGCCTTTTCCTGCTTAGTTAGCTTGCCAAGGTCAGAGTCCTTTGGCCTTTTATGTATGTAGGACTATTAGGAAATAAACAGGATAACCAAGTAGTATCAAAAGAAAACTTGTTTCCTTGACTTGTTAGTCATATACCCTTTAAAGATTTTAGTGGTCTAAGTAGGTACTTACCTACTTAGTAAGATGACTTCTGTATAAATATTTTAGCAAATTCTTCTCATTTTTAAAACGTACAGGTGACTTTTCTCATTTTTTTTTCTCTTGCGCTCTCTTTCTCTTTAAACTCAGTTTTGTATTATTTTGTTTTTAGAGCTAGCAGCATGTTGGTTTTGGAGCTGCTTCCAGGAGAATGTTGAATGGCAATTAAGAGAAAATACTTCATTAATACAGTTAAAATTCAGCTCACAAGTCTTGAGCCAGGTAAGCACCTTCCATTTTCCTGTTGAACTGTTCAGATGTTATTTCATGTGTGTGCCACTGATGAGCTCCTTGGGGTGGGCATTCTCAGTGAGTTTCTGGAATTTCATGTTCCCTTTTTGCATCAAAGCATTAGAGAAGAGTTGTCTTTTGAAAGTACTGTTGTGGTCCTTTGACTGCTAATCATGAGCCAAACTGGAACAGCATGAAGAAAATATATAGGCAAATGCTAATAATGGTGACTTAGTTGGTGACATCATTTGGGAGACTGGAAAAAGAAAAAAGTGTGTTTGTCTTGGCTGATTTTTTAAATTTGATACATGGAAGTCTATATGGAGTCTATTTATAAGTCTATATGGAATCACAGAAACATGGTAAAACCAGGTTGTTGACGTTCATATCACCTTACATAAAACTGTGAAGGAAAATAAATTTAAAATACATTTAAAATGTTTACCTTTAAAATGCACTGAAATTTTTGGAATGGAAAATCTGTCTTGAGTTGTATGGAGGAAATGACGCATAAACCACAAAGGAAGGCCAGTATTTTTAATGTAATTAAAAAACTAAGCCATGAGTGTTTGTTTGTATGTTGATATACTGGTGGTACTGTATTTAGAAAGGAGGGTTTTTGCACCCTGATGCTCTGATGCTGAAGACACTCTGTTCCATGGTTAGTGAACAGATGTCGCTAGTATTCAACATTTTGTCAAATATCCTTAAAAGATGCAGGAAAAATTGCCTAGTAGTTTGCTTCAAATACCCTTTTCCCCCAAATAAAAGGTCCAATTTGAAATAATCAGAAATCCATATGGATTTTAGGATCTGGAGGAACGATATTTGGATTTGTAGACCTGTGCATTTGCATGAGCCAGCTCCTGTGAAACTCTTGGCAGGACAAGAATTTCCCTTCTTCCTTTAATTGTGACTTCCAGTAGGTCATATTCACTTAAAAATGCCTCATAGACGGCTTTTACTTGTAAACCATGTTATCAATATGTTAAAGGAACGTGCATTTGTAATAGAGGATGTTAGCCCTTAACTGAAGGATAGATGAGGTTTACAAGCAACCGTTTGGCCTTTTGGACTCTCAGCCATTTATTACAGCACTTATGATGTATAGACCTTTTTATAAACTATTTAGAAATGTACAGCTAATATAATACATGACTTTCTTGATATGTTCATCATATGACCGGCAATTCATCCCATGTAAACAGATAGTTTCCTGGGGAGGCAGGGAAATGGAGATTTTTATCTTCTCTTACTTAATGTTTTCCTTGTTGTTACTCATTGCTTGTTGGCAGCTTATTTTAGATTTTATAAATAATAAAAGCAGCAGCAGTAGTACTATTTGGCTTTTGGATTCAACAGACACGTGTATTTTAATACAAATGACAATATTTAGCAACAAAATTGCTTCATTTTAACTTCACTGCATTTCTTAATCTGTGGGAACTATAATTTAAAAATAATGAATGCAACAGGGTGAATATATGGCTTCCATTAATTCTAAATAGTGCTTATTTCCAGCACTTTTTAATTATTTGAATATACTTCTCAATATATTTAACTGGAGTGGAAAAATCATTCAAATCTTAGACCATTTGCGATTACCAGTATATCTGTAACTTTCCATCCAAATTACTGAACTTCAGAATAACATTTTATTTTGAGTACTGACTTTTCCTGCATATTAAAAAACACTGAAATAGTCCAGAAAATTTTTTTGGAACACAAAGCTTCCATAAACAATGATATCATATTACATGAATTACTAAACTACAAATGCTACATTGAAATAGTGTTACAGAGCTCACTTAAACCCAAGGACATTAAGTATAGTGGCTGAGAGTATGTACTGAATCTTGCATCCTTTTGTATGTTAAAATGGTGCTTTTTCTGCATAGCAGTGATCCACAGGCTGTAAGAATTTCATGATCACCTAGAACTGTTAGCTTTAATGTCTGTCCTGTACGACATACATGCAGACACTGTAAGAGTTGTTGGGCCAGATCCTTCTGTAAATATCCRTTGTCCTTAGGGAACTTGCCCATTTTGAGGATCTGGCATGGAATTTTGTCTTCTTGTGGAACTTTCTCTTTTCTGATTGTTGAAGATAAACATTGGCTTCCTTCTTTGTGTTTAATGTAACTGTTAATGTAATTTGCCACTAGCATCAACTGGCTGCAGAAATCACGTGTGTATTGATAGCAAGGTAGTGGGCAAAGAAAGAGTACATAGCAGAAATCATGTAGTAGAGAAGTTTTTCCTACCTTTTCCTGGCTCTGCCAAAACTTACCAAGAAGTAGCTGCGCATGTCCCGAAGCTCTGTTTCGCTCTGGTAGTGTGTAATCTATATGCTATGATGGCACTCTGTGTGGTTTATGATGACCCTAAACTGGGCATAAAGATCAGCAGCCAAAAAAAAAAAATTCCTTTTTGGCATTTGTGTACATCTGCTTATGTTCAGATAGACATAGGCTATTGTGAAGAATTAGTTCACGCATTGCAATGCGTTGGATAACAAGCATTTGTGCAAATAAGCTCTACTGCCTTTTCCTCTTCAAAAAGAAAAAATGAAACAAAAATACATCGCTTATTCCTATAGTTGTTAGCTAGCAATTGCGATTTATTGCACAAGTATAGACTATTTATTTTTAGGCGATGATCTTTGAGTGGGAATTTTAGTTAAAGTATTGTTAAGACCTACACTGGATTTTTGTAAGACCAAAATTTCTGAATCTCTTAAAAGGCTCAGGGCACTGATACTGACTGACACAGGGTAGCATGCATCTCTACTGTGTTTTGCAGTCAGTTTACACTAGCAGGAACCTAGAGTTTGCTTACTTAAATTTTTGCTTTTGCAGTTGCAGTTGGTGATGGAAAGTAAGCTTTGGGCCAGTGCTTTTTGTGCTTCTACGTAAGGAGGCAAGAGGGTGCTATTTCTTGCTATTTGCTGTATAAGTGGATGTAGTCAGTGTGGGAAGGRTAATGATAACTAGGAAAAGAGAAATTACCTTGTGAGATTGTTTCAAGAGCTATACCCTATAACTTAAAAGATATTTACTATTGAATTCCTTCATAGACTCCAGGATTAGTTTTCTTATTTTTTTTTCTTTCAAGGTGCCACGTGCTCTGCCTTCCTTTATATTTGTACACAAACTGACTTATTTATCTTCATGCCTTGTAAGCTGCCACACCAGCCATTCTTACCATCGTGCTGGCTTTTTTATACATGCGGTAGATTTCTCTTGTGTGTCAGATCGCTGTTACCTGATGTTTTGTTCCAGAACCCTTTCCCTCTTAGGGTGCGACTTCATGGTTTATCTCTACCCAGTACCAGCTATCACTGGTGGTAGCCAGTAAGGGGTTGAAGGATTACAGTGGGTCTAGTACTGAAGTCTTTGCTCAGTTTCCCTTCCAGGTAGTATGATGTTTTACCAATTAGGGAGGGATTTAAAAAAGCAAATAAAGCACTAGGATTGGCATATATACATACAGAAATACATATACATGGCAAGGACTGGCTCACCACAAAGCCTTTGACCAAAGAGAAAGGAGCAGGGAATATACACTAATCATCTTTTATCTCTAGTAGACCACAAACAGTTTTTCATTTTGCATCCTTCTCTCTCTTTCTCCATTACTGGCAACTAGTAAGTAGAATACTTAGTGTGATTCTCTTCTCTGAGAGCCATCAAAGCTTCCAAGGTGATACGAGATATGCAGTAGTTCGAATCAGTGCTCAGCCACATTTGCAAAGGTTCCGTTGAAATAGTTGGGAGCCCAAATGATTTACCCAAATCGTCTCAACTGGATACCTAGCAATCACTCTAGCTGAAGATTATATATGTAAAATAGAAGCATTGGCATTGTCAGAAGCCTGTGTGGATAAAAGATATCATTTGTATGGTATTTCCTTGTTTGATAAAGATTAGAATTGCTAAGAGTTTCAGCCCAGTTACTGAGATACTAAATTTTGAAGTTAAACAGGCTTCTACATCATAGAGGTATTGCAGCCAATTTACAGGTAGGCATTTGGCAATTTGCAGGATCAAGGCCTCAAAGCTGAGGAACTAAAAAAAATAGGAATTTGTATAACTGTAAATAAAGTACCACTTCTTAATAATGTCATTCCATTCCACATGCTTCCACCAACCAAAGTTTCAGGCTAAAATCCCACATGTCAAGTTTCATCTCTGTTTACATATTTCTGACTGAATTGCTACCCCTCCCTCACCCTTCCCAACAGGATTTTATAGAAGTGCAGCAAGACTTTATTATTCTGTTTATAGTGGGGTTAGTGAGTTTTATTCTCGTACTATGCAGTCCATAATAAATCCATCTACAGAATTAATGCTGGAGTTGTAACAGAGATATACAAGCAAAAGCTGTAATGATTTACAGTTTGAAGACACAGCTGATATGAAAATAAACATTGAATTGGTTTCTTCTATATGTCTTAGTTGCATTAGAATAATGACAGTAGGTGACATTTTTCACGTTTTAATTGGTGTTTTGCTGATTTTATCAGAATTTCTGCTGATCAAAGCAAATTGACTATTTATTTTGCAGTGATGCTAACTGTTCAGTGCAAGTTTAATGTACTGTAATGAATTTTAAATATCCTCCTAGTCATTACAAGTATGTGAATCAAGACTCTCTCTCCTTTTCGCCTAACAGTTTAAATAATTAATTACTTGAGTAGCAGAAAAAAGGTAACATTTAATATAACAACATTTTCTTTGAAAGATTTCAGTGCCTATTTTATACTATTATCTCAAATTAGTAAAGGATAATTCTGTCCCATGTACCCTCACAGCTCCCTTAACCCACTCTTGACTGCATTGTTTCAGACTGGTGGTAAATACCTTAATTATTAGTTTATTTCAGTAGCTTGCTGAATGATAATTTTTTTATATTATTACACTTCAGTGCCTTTGGTTTAATTGGCTTCTTTTATGTTATTTATCCATGCAGAGTTTTTAAGCATTAATGATGCATTGTATGTCATAGTATCATTTCCTACCAATCATGACACTCCAAAAATTGACCTCATGAGTATAATAGAGCAAGAAAAGTTTATGGCATTTAATAAAGTGATTGAAATAGTTGGCCAACTGTATGATACAATTCTACATGTAGGCTCTGTTACAAGAAAGAAGATAAGCATGCATTTAAATGTTGGGGAATAGGATGTATGCCTTGAATTAGTATGTTAGTCTTTGAGGATTTAATACTAGGTAATAAAGAAATTGAAATCATTTTATTTTTGATGCACATCTGTAATCAGGGACCAATAAAATGGTATTTATTAATTCCTCAACAGATCATATGGAGTGGTTATATCTTGTGCCTGTATAAAGAAAGCAACATGTAAAGAGTCAATGGGAAAAAAAGCAGTTTTAGACAGAGATTACAAGGAGTAGGGAACAGTGTGAAGTATCTCGAAGAGAGCCCAGTGTGGGCCATCGTGAAATGGGAGACTCAACAGGATATCTTGTGCTGCATTAAAAAAAAATAGTTATTAAACCCTCTTCAAAGCTGCATAAATCTTGTATCTGAAACACTAGATCAGGTTATAGAGATCCTGTGTATATAAACAGTGTTTTGTTTTTTGTTTTGTTTGTTT
>NW_028186149.1:2266962-2308562 GCF_003343005.1 Rhea americana
TCCATTTGTATCAATTTGAGTGTCCAAATCTGAGATTTTAACCTCTCTTGAGTGCATCAAAATGTGAAATTTTAGATAGATTTCAAAGTGCAAGGGGGCATAAATGTTTAAATTTCAGCTAAAGTAGGAATACTGATCATGGCATTTTTGTTTCATTTTTTAAAATTGTGTCCTTGTAGAAATATACTGAGACATTTCATGAATCTGTTTGGGATTTTTTTACAGCGCCTTAATGATGTTTTAATAAATGGCTTCACCATTATTTTATGGCAAATCTGATTAATTCTGAAATTAAGCATCATAAGCCTATTAAACATCATTTAGCCCTGTACATAACTGTAAACTAAAGACAATTTAAAAGGAAAAGTGAAATAGTTGCTGTTTGGAGTAACAGGAAGCATCCAAACCAATGCAGAAGAAATAATACTTTCTGTGAAGACATTGTCTAGAGAGTCAACCTAACTACAATAAGTTTTAGATCCTGTTTGAGAAATAAGTTTAGTAGATCAGGAACTATTCTCAAATTGAATGAAACATGAATCACATGGTAACCGCAACACAAATATCAAATACACTTACAGGCAGACAGTTTTACTCTCTTTATCTTTAATCCTTCTAAAGAACTTCAGGTGGACACTGTTGATCTTCAGATGAGCCTAGAACAAGTTAACCATCATGCACACGTCAGGGATCTCCAGTTACTAACAGGTAGGAGGCAGCCAGCTCTGCAGTGGTTTAGCCTGATGTTTGGTGGTCTTCTGGTGACTGGTTGATTCCCCTCACCTTACACAGCCATTGGCTAAGCTGGCAACCCATTACTTCTCTTAGCAAAAATTTTCCATTTTGATTTGTGCACCCATTTTGAAATGCCCCGAAATGGCCTTATTACAGAAATCCCAATATCTGAAGAATAAAGCACTTCTAAGGTCTCTCCAGTTGGGCATTCCAAAAGTAATGAATTCCCAAATCATTTATCACTGAAAAGTCTTGGTCTTGATATAGCAAATAAAAAGAAAGCATGGAATCTCAATGGGTTCCTTGTCTTTCAGCTAGACAGTCAGACTGAAATATTGCTGGAAAGTATATGACTATATGGTGACTATTATGTACCAGCTGACACACAACAGTGGTGTACAGTCGACGATTTCTTTCTTACAGTTGCTACAATGATAACAGGAAGCCAAGAGAGTTTTTCCGCTTACAGATAATAATGAACAGGAGAATAAGTGAAATATGTTTTAATTGTTATTTATCTCCAGAATATGCTGAGTTTTACCTTTCCTACCACAGCAAAATGAATATAGTATTCCCCAAATAATACTAATAAAAAGTTCTTCCTTTAGGGTATTATGTAAAAAGACATTTAAAAAAAGTAAAAGGAAAAACACTGATGCATTCTGGTTTTATTTGTTGTTCTGCTGCTGCTTGTAGTTCATTTAACATGTAGAAAATACAGAGCTGTGATTTGTGGAATGAACCTGATTTTGTACCAAACATTTTCCGTATTTATCAGTAGCTAGGCTGGAATCTGTCTGGTCTGTTGGGATTTGGTAGCTTGAGGAATTAATGAATATTCATTCCTTTTCCCTCGGTACAAAGTAAAATAACTAGTAATTAGTATAATATTTAATACTCCTATTCAAAATAAATAAATCTTTTGTGGGAAAAAAACCTAATTATTATAATGTAGCAACTTCTGTGTGTGTAACTGAAATTGGATGTGCTGTTTTGAAAACGCTTTTAAGCCCTCATTTACATGTTTCCAGATCAGTTAATTATTCCCCTTGTATGCATAAAACAGAACTCTAGATTGCACTTGCATATATTATTCATTTTGCTATCTTCTAAGTTTAGCTGATTCTAATGTTTTAATTTTACATTATTATTATACCAGTGATATTTGTCTTCTGATACGAAAGTTACTCTTGTCTGCACTTTGTGCTCATTTTTAAATGAAATGGCTTACACAGTTGTACGCGTGGCAGTTATAACTTGAGGCTTTTGTATTGCTTATCATATTAAATTAGTCACGTCTTGTGTTTCTGCAAGGGCAGAGTTTCTCAGATGAGGACCTTAACACTAACAAGTGAGGTCATGAGCCTGAGAAAAATGCAACTGCTAAAAGGAAGGCAGGAGCCTTGAAACTGGTCACCAGGGTCAGAGCTTGGGAGTTGCTCTAGTAGGGCCTTGTCCAAAGCTTACTGAGATCTGCAGAAGGATTCGTGGTAGCTTTCAATGAGACCTTTGGTGTTCATGTCAACATTAATTGCTGTGTTTTGTATTTCTCTGATATCCTTTAGGTCATTATTGCCACAGTCACAAGATCSAGATCATTCTTCCTGTCTGTAAAGGTGTGAACATTGAGGTTTATGAAAAGAGGTTTGATTCCAGTAGGCTCTGTTGCAGTCATACTATTCCCTTCTGGGCATTGGTGCGTACAAAGCCTCACAGCCTTATTGTACACCTCTAGCCCACTGGCTGCTGTTTGCCCTCCCGGGAGATTATGAAAAGATGAAGTGGAGTTGTGAAAGACTCTTTATTAGTACTACTGGGAGCTGATGTATTGTATACAAGTATGTAATTTGAAAATCACTGTTGCTTTCTGACATACCCCATCAGCCCATTCTGTAACATTTAGTATTGATGGTATCAGAGGCTCGGCCTGCCAAGCAGTAGCAGGGAGAAACTCATGATCTTGGGAACGAAGGTGGTTGTTTTAGGGGAAGTTAGAGATGGAACATAACTTGCATTCCCACCCTGTGCTGTTGCTGGTGCCCATCAGTATAACAGATGGAGGTTAAGACAGGAAAAGAGAAAGATTTCTGCCATCTATATCTGTACTGTCTGTATTTATTCCCATCGCACGTGGGTATTGCRGTAGTATTGTGATAGTTACTTGCTTGATAACACAACGTTTTTCTTCTGTGAGATCCTGGCCATTTCAGGGTCCAGAATATATGGTGTTTGTTTCAGAAGCTTATTTTCCTTATTTAACTCATAACAGGTTTATTTAGCACATGATTTTCAAATTTTGTTTTGAAGAGAGAATGACTAATTTACCTAAGCAGCTATTCAGGCTTTCAAACTTTACTGAAATTTCTTTCACCTTTATGAAGTAAAGGAACCGGATTTATCCCTGCTATGGAAATCACTAGTTGAAGTATCTTTTTGTGTGGATGGTTTGAAACTCTTTGTTTTAGTTCTAATACTCTGTAGATTTTGCTCCAGGTGCTGTGAGCTTTGATACCAATAATTTATAATTGAAATAAAGATAAAACTGGTTTTGACATTCCCTGAAAATTGAGAATTTTTGCACACTAATATCAGAACAAGCCAGTCTAATTCTAAGTTAGGATTTGTAAATAGGTGTTTCTTGATCATTTTTTTCTTTATTTAGCTTTAATCTCTCTTATTTCTTCATTTAAAAAATGTACATTAAAGTTTATTAGTGTAATAAGTACAAAGACTTTAATAAATACAGTCACTTGGGGCAGAAACTTGTCTTGCTAGTTTTGTAAAGCTTTGTGCATTTTTTACTATGGTATGTAAGGAATTATTGATAGAAATATCATAAATAGTTTCCTAAAAAAATTGTCATTGTTTTGCGTTTGTCATGCATTGTTTAAAAAGGTCGGAGAGAGAGGAATAACAAAGATGAACAGGCTTAGTAGATGATGTTACAAAATCCTGCCACAAAGCACRTTATTAAGTGGAAAGTAAGAGAATTTGTTGTACTTCTTCTGGTTGGGATAGAACTATTAGGCATAAATAGTGACTTTTTCCATTTAAGTTCCCTGTTGTGCTTCAACTCAACTCTTGCTTGTGCTGTTTCAGAGGTATAGTGGTAAGTTAAGAAGGAGAAGCTTTTCTAGGAAGTGAGTAAACATTGCATTACTGAATTCAGAGGTGAGTGGACTCCTTTAATTCCTCTCATGCTATACTCATGACTACAGCACCAAGTAATCTTGCCTGTTATGACTTAGCAGTCATGTTCCAGCAGTTCCCAGAAAACACACAGGCTCCTATTCAAACCTTCTTCACCTGCTGAACTGATTCACTCTTTTTCGTGTTCTGATTGAAATGAAATAAGTAATTAAATAGAAAAATATTTTACTCTTCTGAAATATTTTTGACGGGTGTAGTTTTTCCTCATTTCAGTAATACAATTTTCATAAAATACCTCGTTGAAATGGACATTAATCTAAAATGCTTCAGTTTTGATCCAATTTGCTTCTTGATAGGGAATGCCTCTATGAAAAATACTCTAACTATATCTGGCCTTATATAATTACTTTGCACTGGTCTTTTGTATATCTGCTTTGCARAGAGGCATGCAAAGATTTCATCAGTAGAATTCCGTGTGGGCAAAAAGTCCTCTTTCTTATTAATCTCATTACAGGCAGCAAGAGAGACAACTGAAATCTGGTTTTCTGTAATGGCCAACAGTGAACATCAGTGAAAAACTGGGAATGGCTATGTTAATTTACTTTTCCTGACTTAAAAAATGCTAGCAGACAAAATTGCATAGCATTTTGCTTCTGAAAACCATTGTAGCATCTGTAGATTTTTACTTACTTCCCTTTTGTGCAGATCTAAAATGATAAATGAATAYGCTATTTGGGATTAAGAAGATTTGGGGAGCTTACTACATTCTTTCTGGCCTTTCAGGGGAAGATACACATGAGGAAAAGAATGCAAACTCTATAATGCAAAATATCAAGCATTCTTTTGACTTCTAGCATCCTCTATAAATAGGAACTATTTGGACACTTGCAGTACAGATCAAAAAACTATTTTGGTCTGTCTTACTGCTCCTTCTGATACATTTTTTAGTACTTCGTCTGTTACCTAGCGAGTCCAAGAAGGGCTTGATATGTCTATTACTCTCTTCTGAAATAGCCAATTCTTTGAAAAAACAATTTGAGATGAGAGCCTGCACATTTCCAGAAAATTTCAATGGAACTGAAGCCACTTGGGCTGATATACTATAGAACTGCATACTAAATTAGTTTGAAATCCATGTCCTGTTGAAGTATGGAAACTATTAGGTCATCTGTGAGTGCTTTAACCTCAGTGAACCATATTTTCCTGCCTTCTGCTTTAATGCACCCAAACCTTTCACACCATGGAATTGCCAGTATTTTGAGTTTGTTCTATAAAAACAGTTCAGGTACTTCAGCAAAGCAGAGAACAAAAGCCTCTGGAAATTATGTTGCCTCTGGGCTTACTGCAAACCTTTTCCTGCTCCTTCCAAACACCCACCAATCAAGTGACTGAGATGTGCTATTATTGATCTGCAGATGTACCACTGCGCTAGTCACCTGTCATACAAAATGTGTCAAAATTTGCACATGAATTGCAGTAGTTACTTCAAAAATCATACTTTTGCATGAAAATAAAACAGAAAAATCACATGTCACTTGAACACCTCAGCAATAATTCTGTTGCTTCAGGCACCTGAGCTGTTATAACTGTTGGCATTTTCATTCCAAACCTATTTTTGAGATGTTTAAAACTTCAGTGTTAATTCACACCATTTTGAAATAACTTCCGTGAGTGAATGGAGTGAAAAGCTGGCAATTAGGGCAATCAGCTGACTATCACTTGCTCTCTTCTTGTACTTATCATCTTGCTTCTCTCTTCTTCTCTGTTAGCATGATTTTGCAAAGTATAGTGTTTATTATCAGCTGCATACATGAAAGTCTGTTTTAGAAATGCACCTTGGAATAATTGTATCCCACTTCATACCCAAATCCAGATCAAGGCATGGAGTTTTCTTATGGTTTGGAGATACGTTATTGCTTGATCAGTTTTATTGAACTGGTTCAATTGAAAGGTGCTTGCTAGCTATATAATTCTCTGGCTGAATTCATCCCACTCAGCTTCCTAGAAGAAATATCTCTCTGGTTGAAACGTGGACTTGCTTCTAATCTAAACACTAATATAAAGATCTTTAGAATTTTTTCACATTCTAAATTTACTTTGGAAAGAAGAGTGGCATGTAAAATTTCACTCAGAAGAGAACTTACAGTTTAAATTCTTCAATAAATCAGATTATTGTATATTTCTTCTTCTTTTCCTAAATTATGAACTGGCCTAAAAATCTGCATGTATTTTGTATTGAGGTTAGATTAACATTTCATTAGTTCCATAGAAACACTTCTGTTTTCCTTTGTAATTTTTGCAAGATTTCAAGCATTTCTCTGAGGTACTATTTTGGCTACTATAAAGCTGGGATACGAGATAAAGCACAAAAGAAGGATTTTTCAAGGAAAAGTATTCTTGATATAGACCTTGCAAATCAAAATGAAGACTTTTAATCATACTGTACTTGCAGTTCAGATTTCCTCAAATCAATGCAGCTGTTGTTTTATTAGCAATGCAGATTCTTCTTTTATCTATGTTGACTCTAAATCAAGGTAATCTTACCAAAAAAAATTGCTTTTGAATACAGTGGCAGCCCAACCCATCGTCTGATGGAAAACATCTACTAATAGTAAYGTGTGGGTGTTTTTGTTTGTGACAAATAGGAGATTTACATTCAGATCCTAATATTGATGTATGTATACATCAGTAATCCAGGTTACAGAGTGCAGATGGAGACTGCGTGTTAGCTGGAGACCAGAGCTCTTTCCACATAGTCTCTGATTTGCTCTCATTTCTCTCATCTTTTAATCTGGTTTCCCTAGGAAATGAAGCTTTTTCTGTCTGTGAATGTATCATTTTCTCCTCGTCTATCAGCATGGCAATCTTCCATTTTAAGCTTTGAATCTGTGGGTCAGTGGCCACCAATTCTGAAGTGTCCTTAAAGGTTTTATGAAAACAGGTGGTTATGTAGAGGAAGAAAACCCTGCTTTCACTAAGAAGTAGGCAGTAGAGTATGCTCTGGATGTTGCTAGTAGAGAATCCAGAGGGCTGCTCAACTCTTGAGAGAGGCTGATCTTCTGCCAGGCATGGCTGGCTYGGCTTTGCTGGCTCTGCAGCTCACAGAACTGCTTATTTAACTCTGCTGTTCCCATCTTCTGAGTTCAGTTACCTACCTGGCATCACTGAGCAGCTCCAGCAGCAGAATGCTGTTTGTTTCTTGTTTTCTTCAGGTTTTCCTTTTTGTTCCTTTTCACCTCCAAAGCAGCTAGCAAAGACTAGCTAGGTATCGTCCCCTCACATTTTGAGCTCTTGAGCTTGGGCAATAATGTGCTTTAGCAATGGTTGGAGGAAGGGACAAAGAAACAGGAGACCCAAATGCTCAGAACTGAATGCACAGATATAACTATAAGAGTAAATCACCTGTATGGAATTGTGGTAATTTCACAGGAAATTGTCCGCAAAACAGTTTTCAAAATTTGGGTCTGTACCAAGCAATTCATATGGTAAATCTTTTTACGCTTTCAGCTTAACGTATTTAGCCATCTTAATGTAAATAACGCTTTTCCTAAGTGAAAAAATTCCTCCCCTGTTCATGCCACTGTGCAGTCCTAGTTTGCTGAAAGAACAGCTTGAGGTGTCAGCAGGAATTCCTTCAAGAGGGCTTGATTTTCAAGGGACCAGGGACTGAGCCTGGAAAGGAACCTGAAAGTACAGGTCAGTGCCATGCTTCTCCTGGAATACTTCCACACAGTAGGCTTTTTTCACAGCTGTGTAATACAATCCTTTGTTTGCCCAGATCATTATGCTGAGTTTTTCTACTACCATGACTGTGTTCTGTGTTGCGTATTAGTAGGTGTGGCTGTCCTGCTGTTTTGGAACTGTAAGGAATTCCAGTTTCCGTCTGTCCAGGCAAAAAGGAAAATCTGAAAGAACTGTATTCCATATAGGAGAGGGCAAGCCTCTGTGACTGACTACACAGACTTAAGATCTCTGCTGGTGTTAATTCTCTGCTAGTGTTAATTCTCTTTATCTCACTAGGTTTATGCAGCCCAAGAACTGATCTCCAGATTCTCTACTTAAGGATATGTTAAATCTTTCTTAATTTCTCTTTCTGAATGACAGCTTTTACTGACTTGATACAAACTGCATTACAATAAACCTTGAATTTAGTAGTCGTAGTCCTTTGTACAGGAGCGAATGGCAAAATGTTACGGAAATGTCTCTCATGACTTTCTGCAGAGTTCTGCATTCGTATATTTGGCCCTGGGAGCTGGCTCTGTATTTGAGAGAGAACTCAAGTGTCCRGATCCCATGCTGGTGAAGGATGAGTTTGTTATGGAAATGCTGCAATTGCAGTACTTACTGGGGAGGGGGATGACTGCTACTTTGTCCATAGTGTCCCATGTTGGCTGATTAAACCACAAATGAAATGCAGCATTGACAGGCACATACTGCATAACACAGTGTGAGAACCACAAAAATGAGTGCCTGTGGGTTAGTTTTGTTCTATTACTGTCTTTGTTTGGAGAATAGGTTCCAGTTATGTCTTTTGTTGATGTTGTTACAATCTTCATTCTAACTGAATTATCAGGCACTGATCTGCTTTTAAGAATTTGATCTTCTCAACATCCTTGTTTTGGTCTTCCAGTTGCTTGGCTGACTTTGTTTTTATGTTAGTGGGCTTACTGATGGGAGTAGCCAATGAAATGGGTAGTGAGCATGGGAAGTGTGTTCAGAATAAGTTATTAAACTCCTGCCAGAGCTTGCATTTATTATAATTATCACAAAACTTTTATGTAGCTCTATAAATTTWTGTGGTGATTTATAAACTTAGGCATAAGTTTTGATAATATGTGTATGTGAATTTTTGTCTTGTGTGAAGGAAGTTACACCTATGCTTGCTGTAGACAGTATAAGTTTTGTATGCCAGGATGTTGAGAAAATCTGAGTTTAGACTGGAATGATGGCACTGGGGATAAAGGCTGAAGTAATTTATTCATATTTTTGAAGTCTTAGTAAAGTTTACCTGTGAAAATGTTAATGGTCTAAYCCTGCAGAGTACTGGACCCCTTTCATACTTTTTAATACCTGTGGGAAAACAAGATAGTCTTTATCTTGTATGACAATGTCTAAATCATAAAATATAAAACTAGGTCTATAGACAGCTTCTTTCCAGTTTTCTTAACATGGTGGCTAGAAGCAATAGCAACAGAAGAGCTTTACCTTGCAAAGGCAGATGGTTGGATGCTACCTCTCTCTGTATTGTTTAAAATTCTTGAATTTGTTATGCTTTTTCCTGCTTCAGGAGTTCAGCTAAAAGAGCTGTTGCTGTTAGATTTGTTATTCTTAACCTAAATCTACAAGTTTCTAGATCTGTTTGCGGAAGGAAAGGACCTCTGCTGGAGGTGGAAGAGTGTGATGGCCATGACCCTCTCCTGTGTCCAAGCTGCTGCAGTCCACTTTGGTGTGTGTGTGTGTGTGTGTGTGTGTGGAGGGGGGTGGGGGGGTGCAGTAGGGGCTCAAAAGGTGGTTGGGGCTATTATTGACAGCCTCATTAATTGCTTTCCTCCCTCCTCAAATTACATGCACTGCTGTTTTCGGCACATGTAATAATCTAAACTTTTAAATGTGTTACAAGGCACTGCTTGACAGCACATTCACRACTCAACAGACTTCAGTGAAAATAATATTCAAAGCAGAAATTTAGGGCTTATGTCCTGTCTACAGTGATCACCAAAAAGTGCCTGAGACAAGAGGGTGTTTTAAATAAGTTTGGCTTATTCCTGATCTGGATTAAATGTCTATGTACTCAGACATCAAAATAAGAGTCATATACCACATCCTTATATGAACAGGAAGGGTGCTTTCCAATAGAGTAAAACCAGTGTGTATATATATACCACTTGCAGATTTTCTGGGCAAGGATAAGTGTGAATTCATCGTTAGTAATGTCAGTTTTGAAGATTATTACAGCTTTAGGTAAGTTACCTAAAATATTTTGTCTATCTCATGTGAAAATAGTGTGTCTTCTGAAAATGATATGATTTTGCTGAAGTTATTTTTCAAAATCTGCTTGGAAAGATTGTATATGTTTATGACAGACTCTGCTTAATTCATACAAAGGGAATTTTCAGGAAAAAAATAGCTCCATAAATCTTACAAAATGCAAAACTAACAGACATGTGAAGGATTTGTATTTAGAAAAGAATCTCCCAGTGGGTTGCTCTCAGCAGAAAATGAAAAGGTCGTCTCTGCATTCAGTTGAACTATTAGTGCGTTTTTTGCTGATGTAAGCAGTCATACAGGTATGGCCACTGTCACAGTCCCAGATCTCAGTGCTGCAAATTAGCAAGATTTTAACTTTGCTCCAAATATCATGTTAGCTCATTTTCATGATGAAAAAGGTGGGGGTTGGGAGGAGGGGAGAATGGGACAAAGCCCATGATAATTGTTTAAGCAGGCCCCACAAGTCATGCATTTCAATTATTTGTTCAAAGCTGCCTGCAATTAAGAGTTGCAAACAAGGTTTTTGAATGCAAAGTCAGACAATTAAAATGTTTYGTGAGTGCCTTAGAGAAGTTCTGAATTAGCTCTTTGAATACACAAGGCCTCCTGTTTTCTAATCTCCTTTCCCTTTTTCTCTGTGAAGGAGAGATGTATATTTTTCTCAGAATTTTTCTTTTCTTTAAGCTGGGCTGATCCTAGGGAAGATTGAATGATCCTAATCTTTGACTTGTACATTTGAATGTCTTCTGCTCCTTGTGAGATCATCCTTGTTGCCTCATAATGGTCCAGGTGCAAAAAAAACTTTGCCTGTGTCTGGCTTGTTCTCGAGGGGGGGGTCGTAAATCACTTTAAACATCTCTCCTCCCTTTTGCCCCTCCCCCCAGCTGCTTCTTCCTTCCCCTTTGAAGAGGCAAGACTATTTTAGCTAGTGATTTGTAGCACTCAGGCACTTAGAGCGCAACCCCTGTGCTCAGTAAGCTAACAGACAAGATGTGGGAAGCAGTGATGCATTGGCTGGTTAATGGCAGTTCTGTGGCTGCTGGTGTTACAGCTGTTGGTGGTGATCAGATCACGGTTGCTCCCAGGGGAAGGCCTAACTTCTTGCTCTTTAATCATGAAAATTAGACTTAACTTTACTATTCCTTTCTGGAGAACATTGCTTAGGTTTTTTATCTCACGCCATTTGAATGCTGTCTGTTTGCATTTAGAACATGCAGTYTGCAAGTTTGTAGGGCTTCTGATATATTTTTTTTCTGTTTGCGCTCAAAGTCCACTGCTTGAGCGTATTTAACAGGCTTTTCCCCTTCACATTGCCTGTAGTTTCTGTTGTAAAATCATTTTTAATGATAATCTTTTTGATACAAAGCCCTGCAAACTGCTGCATAGTATTAGATGCGTTTTGTTTCATGCAGACAAAGGTGGAGCAGCTATATCACTGAGATAAAGAAAAAAAAGTTTGTATACTGAACTACAGAAGAAAGTAGAAGGTTAATTCATGATTAAATGAGAATCAAAAAGGCCACAAAGCTTGTGATATGATACACAAATTCAATGGTCATTGAACTTTCTTTCGACTAKATTCACATGGACTGAGTGCACTGTCAGCATGTATCAACTTACACAACCTTACATATGTTGGGTTTAGCTGAAGCGCCTTCCAGCAGCACCTGGGTGTCTGAGAAGAAATAGGGTGAGACCTTAGTGGCAGGGTAGATTGTCCATCTCTCCCTGTTGTGAGACTTTGTGCTCCCTCCTTTAAAGCAGTTGAGGTTGGCCTGTTTCATTTGCAAGCAGAGTCCAACCAGCTCTGCGGTTTTGTGTTCCTAAGAACTATCAGTTAATGGCTCTGATATGTTGCTTACAAGCCTTTACAACACATGGTTTTTCTTCTTAAGGTTTTAATCGTTTAACCTTTACCCAGCCAAATTTTGGCCGCTATAGAAGAAGTTTTGCCTTGCTGAGAATTACAGGACTGGATGGCACCCTGATTTTTAATTGCTACAAAAGATATAGCAAAAATATATTTGGAGTCCCCAGTTTGCATATCAGTGCTCTGTGTATGTGTGTCAGCTCAGAGTGAATTTCACAGATGTGTGTTAATGAGGGGAAATATTTGAAGCTTAGTTTACTTTTGCAAATAGAAAATTTTTATATCTTTAAAACAGAACCAATATACAAATCCAAGAATTTAGACTGGAGCACATCAGGAATGAAAGGGGATTTCCCACTCCCATACTGAGAGGCTTGAATTGCAAGGAGTGTGTGTATCTAAAACTTAACTAAAAACATTTGATAACATTAAACTAGAAGCAAATTGTAATTCCTCTGGGTAGGAATGTACCTAGAGGTACCTTTCCTCAGCAACATCACTGAAAATGGATATCCTGCAAGAGTTTCATTTTGAAATGCAAGCCTTGTAAAAATCAATTATATTTGTATCATAAGCTTGGACTACTGGCAAATGAAAAACAAGAAATTAACAGAAAGTCTTGTTTTTTATGTTGCTTTCTGATTTTGAGGCCCACTCACTCATTTTGTGAGTGTTAACACAGCTGCTTTCTTTTCCCTAAAGACTTAGATTGAGAGGAGACTCAGAGGCACAAGATGCAGGTCTCAGTTTCATTCTTTTTTTCCCTGGGAGTGAAGAACTGGGGAAAGAAATGCCCCAAAATGTTACATGGAAAAAATCGGCATAGGTAATAACTTTAAAAAAGGCACAATCTCATTGTGGTTTGGGATGGTGAATAAGGCTAACAGTTTAAAACAGATGGATATTCAGTGGCTGGAGAGAGAGAGACATTGTTATGTTGAAACCTTTGCTAATTTTACATCCTGGGAATGGCTGATAGATGAGGTGCCCTGGCCTTTGTAATGCAGGGGGCCAGGCAGGAGGCTTGCGGAAGTTCCTCCTCGCCTCAGAGTTTACAAATCTGTGTGTATGTCCAATGTTCGTAAGAAACTTGGGAGGAAATAGTAGGAAGTAGGACAGGTCAAAATCTAAACAGTGTTTTGGCTAAGTCACCAAGATAGTGTGCATTTCCAAGACTGAACTCCACAGGCAGATTTGGAGTATGATTTTGGAAGATCCTTAGGCACAAGCTAGTTGAAATCAGTAGAAAAATCTGTTAACTGCAGAATTAGGCGGAAGGGGTATTTAGAGCTGTGCGGGTTACATATTGCCTGGCTCTGAGCAGTTTTGAGCTCAGATTTAAAGCAAAAGATACTGTTTTCTTCCCCTTTTTTCTAACTCTTACTTTTCACCTGACCAAAAAAATACATCTTTTTGGTTTAGGGGTAGTTCAACTCCCATGAGAAATGGAGATTTACAGAAATATTGAATGCTTTTTCCTCCTGGATGTTTCCCTTGATTCATCCGTCTTATGTTGGAATGGTGGGATATCACTGTGCTGCCTGTATTTGAACTTCTAATACATCCTATTTATTCTTGGGCTGTAGTGGACACACTGAATAACTATGTGGTAACGGTATGAATTTTACATTGATGGCGTGGTATAGGGAATGGAGGGTATAGTACCGGAGGATTTTATACCTTTCTACACCTTTCTACGTGTCAGTGAAAGATAGTCTGTATCAGAAAGAGCCCACAGCCAGAAGAGGGAAATGGCTAAACAAAGGAGAATAAGGAAATAGTTTCAGAACCAAAGAACAGAGCTTCAGATGGCTAGAAACRTACACAATTTTAGACTAGACGGAGACTTGGAACCTGTTTCTGTTTCTCCTGAGTCTAGTTATAAGTGGGAGGTTGCAAAACCTAATGACAGACCAAATTTCTGTCACTGGGTGCCAGAATGATCGGGTGACAGTTGTGTGTCACTGCCATCACCAATCTGGGAGGAAGAAGGGGTAAGGCGGCTGCAGGAGGAAACCCACAGGTTACGCTGCCTCTGTGCTGGCTTCTGAACAACACGTGTCCTCTGCACGAGGACAGGGTAAGTAAGCAGTGTGCTCCAGTGGCTTGCGCAGGAGCTCAGAGATCGAGCTCTTCGGAGGTCTCGTGAAGTCTGCAGCATAGTTGTGGTTTGTAGCTTAGAGGTCACTTAATCTGTGTCCTTCAGATCGCTCAGCTGAAGGAGGTGTTGAGAGCACATAACCTCTCAGGACTCGTAGGAAGGAGCTACACACGTAACAGTTTAATTCAGAGAAAGTTTTGTGAATTGGTTTGTGAGTTGTTTTTATTTTTTAAAATGTTCATGGACAGGTTACTTTTAAAATACTTTACCTTTATTTCAAAGTATTTTTCAGTATTTTACTTGGACTTTCAATTTTTACCAGACTCTTCAACTAGAAGGCTTTATGGACAGTGACTCTAACCTAAGTTTATGGATGAAATTCCAGGGCAGGGATTCAAATGACTGCAGAAGGAAGAGACAGCATTAGAAAAACAAATAATGGAGAATTTTGAGAACATGGGGTTGAAAGTTAAGTTTCTGGAAGAAGACTTGTAATTTTCAAGGCATCCAGAGAGCGGCGAGCAAGGAAGGCACCGTGGAAGGCCTTAGGAATCGAGCACTGGGGCTTTAAACTATAACGTGGTGCTATCTTGTCACATGTGACAAGGGGCGGTAGCAGACTATGGTGGACAGGAAATTTTCAGTATGAAATTTTGCTTCAGTTTTATTCTCAGTGAAAGAGATGGGACATTTTATTGTTTCAACAGTAGTAATACTGGCTTTGATAATGAAGGTCTCTGTTTTCTTTTACTCCCTGAACTAGGCATAGTGTTTATTAATAGGCTGCTTAGGAGAAGATACAGAAAGGTGCTCTGTGTTTTAGTATGAAACTGAGAAAAACTATTTACATAAATTAAAGGCTAGAATAGAATTTAAGTCCAGATAGCAGTAACAGCTCAAAAAGAACTAATTCACTAAGACTTTTAATAAAGCTCATTTCTCTTTCAAAACAAATGGCAAGATATGATCTTTGGTTTGAGAAACCATCTCTTTGGGAATGAACTGTATATTATAGCCATTTAAGAAGTAGAAAAAAAATCATAAGACTTAATGACTTAAAAATTACATTTCCTTTCTCTATGTTTGGTTAACCAACTACTTGATGTATGAACTTTAAAATTTYAAGAAAATTTGATTCTTTTGTTTTGGCTGGCTTTAATATTTAATATTCATATAATGCTAAAAATTKGAATGCAGATGTCAGTAAACATGGAGGAAATAAAATGTAAAACTGCCTGGATAGAATTGATTTAAAAGCATTCACTAAATGAAGCACAAACAGATACGTACTCTGGGAACTAATCTTTTATTGGCTTGTGTTACAAATGGAGTTATCTCATCATTAATGTTTGTGACGCTGTAGTCTGTGCTCTGCGTTTCTAGAGTAGGAACTGAGAACGAGTAACAAGGTGGTTTCTAAATCAGCCTCAGCAGCTCTAAAGGTTGTTCTGCTGCCTAGGATTCTGGACAGGAGAAAGCAGAGGGGAAAAAGGGAAGAGCAGGATTCACATGGGGTTGCCAAAGTATACTGAGGGCTGCTATTAGAGTTATCCACGAGCATTCCTTTGCTTCAGGTGCCAGCGTGTCCCACTTTGGCTCAAGCGTAGAGTTAGGGTTTCCAGAAAGAGAAGTCTGAGAGGTACAGTAAGGGAGGCACAGAGGAGGGACTGACAAAACTGTCTGAGGGAGGCTGGTGAATTCCTCCCCTCATTCCTCCTTATCCCGGGGATGTGGCCCTGTCGCTGGCCTAGGGCTCAATCTAGGTTTGCTTTTGTTGATTTTTATTTCTTCTGCAGAATTACATAACAAGCTACTCCTACGTTAATGAATCGGGGATTCTTGTTATTACTTGAAGATTGAGGGGGCCAAGTCACTACGCCATGCTTAGTTTGGCTCTCCAGCTAGTATTAAAATCTCTTGGCTATCGCTGATAACAGCAGTAGTTTCCTCTGGAATAGTGTGTCTTTTAGCCACAGGTAGAAGTCACTGAGGGGAACTGAAGCTCRCCATCATTTGTGATGCAGGGAACTGGTTAGTAGTGCTGCGATACTCTACTTGGCATCATTTGCAGCTGACTCTATCACTTTGCATTTTCACTAACGCCAGAGGGTGCTTGGTTGTCTTAAAGTACACCTACTTTTTCTTTATTTAATAAACTATGAAGTGGAAAATCTGTGACTGAGTTGTGAGAGAGAGTGTAGCTTCAGACACAGCTGCCTGGTCTGGTGGTGAGCAACGACGAGAACACCAGTCCCACATGCTTGCAGCACGTGCACAGTTCTCCAATACTCTTTCTGTTCGTCAGCAGTATCAAACATTGGAGCCATCATTCTTTTATGGTGAACTTCGGCCCCTTAAAGATAGCGTCTTACCTTGGGGAACAATGTCACTGTGACAAGCAAATAGTTTCCCAGGAGCTGGCAAGGTGCCCCTTCGCGAAATTCAGCACCTCTTCTGGTAGGATGAAGTACTATCAGGACATTGTTTCTACAGTGCATCTGGTGCCGGGAACGGAGTTTGTCCATGAATGAAGACAGTGCAAGCTACTTCTACCTCTCAGGACAAAGAAGTATCTGAAAGACACCAGCTAGTTTTGCGACTGGTGTCTCAATAGCCTCGACTAAAAAGATGAAGTTACAGCATGGACAATAATAGTGTCAAGGGCAGATTTCTGGAGCATGGAGTTTAGCAATTACCCCTTATATTGAAGCTATCATTCAGCACTTCAGTTGGAATCCATTGATAATCTTATCACACGCAGGATTTTGCTGGGCATTTTTGTGTGTCAGGGATACAGACCTAATGGCCCTAAACTGAACTAAAGCGAGCATAACTCCTCCAGCCTCAGAGCAGAGAGAACTGAATTTCTCCCCTCAGAAGACAGTTTTGCATGAATCTGGAATGAAAAATGTGATTAATAGGTTAACAGCCTTCAGTGGGGGGGGAGGGAGAGGTAATCTTCTGTTCTTTCCTTGGGTTAAGGTAGTTTATATTCTGTAGGTTGGGCTTATTCAGTTGAATCCCTCCTTTCATACCATGCTTAATGTCCTCTGCAGCCTGCACTGCCAAATTTCTGCAGTGAGTCTCTGTACCTCTACTACAGAGCACCACTGCTGCTAGATAGTTGGGCCAGGAGAAAGACATTAGCTCTGTACCCTCACATCTTTCCATAGCAATGCCACGTTCACTTTCAATGCAGTAATTAGAAGTAATTCTGGTTGGCACTTGGGATCATGCTCAGCTCTTTATATCTTCATAACACTGTGCAAACATTAACTAATTAATCCAGAAAAGATGGACAAGGATAGGTGGGAGTTTTAACTGTCAGCAAGGGAGTACTTCTGAGGCACTGCTCTCTGTCAACAGCCACTGACCTAACCCTGCTGTCTGGGTGGCTAATCAGGCAGAATGGTGGTATCCAGAACAGTTAATCACCTGGGACAGCTGCCTGCTCTGCCCACCACCCCTTTGTTGCTTCAGTAAAATTATATTTTTGAGAATGTATCGGGCTGTGAATTTCCAGTATGCCTAGAATGACATTCTCAAAATTGAGAGGCATTTATTTTGAAGGTAGTGAGTATAAATTTGGCCATATTTTTGCGCACACCCTAGAGACCCCCTGATTCCCCACCTTCAGTGAAAGGTTTCAGCAGAACTTAGTAGCTGCAATGCAAATGCATCTGCTGCTGTTCCAGTGTTACAGGGTGGGCAGCAATGAAAGAGCCCCAGAGGCCTTTCCAGTTGTGAACACATATATTTAAGTTGAGGCTGGCTGCTTTCATCATTTTATTTTTCTTCGGGATACAAAGCACAGACTGTTTGTTGCTTTGTTGTTATTTGTTTTTGCTTTGCGTATTGTTATGTTCATAGGAAAGCATCAGCTCCTAAGTAAGCATTGATAGGCTGTTGAGCAAGCTTTCAAAGCTGTGTTAGTGTTGTGAGTTTTTGCACTTGAGTGAGTAAAGCTTTCTTCACATTGTAAAAGGGAAGTAGCACATTCAGTGGTGAACTTTGCAAATAGCAGGGCCAAATGCTGAAGAGCAGCTGCACCTAGAGGTACCTTTGTCCTGTTAGCAGGCATAGAGGAGAAAACCATGAAAGTCTCACTTATCTGTTTATCTAGCTTGCAGCAGTCTGATGCTTTCTGCCACCTTTACTGATAATGGTCTCTTTGAAGTTGAGTACAAGTGTGAATTTATGGTTTGTAAGGACTAGATTCCAGAACAGGTCATAAATTACCTTGTTAGACAAAGGCTTCTGGGGAAACAATATTGCCTTTCAATCTCTCACTGTGTCATTATCCTGATGTATTTCTAGCATGGCAAATAAGTGACCAAAATGATACACTGGCAGATTCTCCAGTCAAGCTTTAAAGTTGTTTGTATAAACTCTTCTTGCAAGAAAAGCGTTTTAACGGAGCTATAGTAGATTCTCAACATCACTCTTAAAATGAAGCTAGAAATAAGTCCAGGTGGTTGTTATGTTCTGAACCAAAGAAAATGAGGATCTTTATTTGGTTGAAACAGCATTTGTTTACTTTGTTGTTTCTTCTAATAAAGAAAAGCATTTTGAAAATGCTAAAGGCCTATTTCAGGCATTCTCACAATATGAGAGTTAGGAGCAAGATAATGTGGGAGAATAAGTATATGCATATCTTTTAACTATGTATGGATCGGGCAGATCCTGAAGATTAGCTGCTTTAGGGAGCCAAGGGGCCAGATCTGCTCCTCAGTTAGGCTCTGAACCAGGCTGTGAGGCATTACATGACTAAGGGGTGCATGGTCAAGGCCAGTGGTCATCCTTGATACTATATTGCTTTAATGGACTCAAGAGCAAAAAAGTGCGTTTGCATTTGGAAAGCAGATGTAATGCTGCAATAGGGAGGCATGCCTAAAATTGTGTATAGTCTGTCTTTGAACACACCAGTCTGTAGCATAAAGTGATCCCTTGTGTAGAAAACTGGACAGCATAATCTAATTATAGATACATATCTTTAAAAAATGGTTAATTTGTGTTCCTCTCTTAGGGCAAAACAGAATTTTGGACCATTTGGCAAGCCAGGTGGGGTCTCAGGCTTTCTTATCCTGAAGCACACTGCTTGCATTGCTCGCACATTGGCAAAGAGCTCGCTAGCAGGCGGAGGGGAATCCGTGGCTGGAGAGTGGCTGAGAGGACTTTCTTTGGGGGGTTTCAGCTGCCTGGCTGCTTTGCTCTCACTCTCACTTGCTCTCACTTGCTTGCTCTTGCTCTCACTTTCTCTCACTCGCTCACTTTCTCTCACTTTCTCTGCTCTGTTCTCGATCTGTTTTCTCCCTCAAGTCCTTGGTGTTGGCAGAGTTTTGTTGTCATCTGTTACTAAACAAGCGGTGAAAAATTGRCTAACAATTAATTTTAGTTCACCCATGATAAAATACATTTTTACTGTGCTATTATTCACTCCCGATTCTATTGGCTCGCTTGTCGTCTGTGAGCTAACTGGAAATGGTGACTGCACTGTCCTGAGGGCTACAGGACTCCATTCCTGGCTCAGGTCTCTATGAACTACTAATAAGTGAGCAAAAACAAATGGCTAAGCCTTTTTTGAACGACTCATATTACTGAAGGTTGAAGAGGAACTCTAGTGTGAAAGGAAAAGCATAGACAAATAATGGAATAATCAGTGGTACAGACATGCCAGAAAATCTGTGAACACTGTGTACTTATCTGTTCCACTAAATTCCTACAGAGTTATTCTCACTCGTTGGTAATAGGTGGTCATTCAGTATAAAAAGCTTTTAAAGTCTTTCTGAGGCATTGCACTGAATTACTGTTAGGTGCCAACATTGTGTGATGTCCCAGAATAAGACAGATATTTCTTGATGTATGTGACACACACACAGTAAGAAATTAAAAAATAAGAGATCAGTCCTCTTTGACAGTTTGATTTCTGTCTGATCTATACTTTTGACAGGTAATTAGCAGGTCAGATGCAGTACATTTGAGGAGCAAAAGCTTTTATTACCTGTGGATAGTTAGTTTGCCTTAGAAAGCAGAATACGCTCTTAAAAGAAACTGCAAAAAGTTAGATTGCTAGGACTTTGACACTTCTGAAGAGAGAGCATAGAAGAGGTTTGAACTGGCTTTAAGGCAGGACCTAACAAATGGTTATGCTGTTGCAAAGTACAGTATGTGGGATGAAGTGGTATCTTTGTTATTTTATCTAAGAAAAAGTATGTTATTATGAAACAGGGTAGGAAGCTCTTATCATTAGAACAAGGTAGACACAACTGAAATGTAAAAGATGCATTAATATTACTTAAATGACTTAAGTTGAAATTTATTTCCTTCTATGAAGCCTCGAAAGATCCTGAAATGTTGGAGCTCTGGAATCATTTATTATTAACCTTTATCTTGGATGCACTTTCTTAATTGTGTTTTCTTACTTAATTGTCTGATACTAATTATCATAATCAGTGCTATACAAAATATAGGTCACAAGCCATGTATTTGATGCATCTGATTATTAATTCTTGATTCAACAAGACTTCCACCTCCCAAGTCTCTCCAGTGAGAGATAAGAGGATGGACATCCTTGCTGACCAAGAGTTAGCTCAAGTCCTGCCGGTATGACCATCTAGAAGAATCAGTCAGGTCGCTTTTCAACTTTATATAGCTTTCAACATTTTATTCTCTTGTAATATAAGAAAGAAACTGTTGCGAGTATAAACAGTTCTATTTCTTCTCTCCTTCCTCCTGTTTTCAAAGGCAGGTGTGAGTTCACAAAGTAGATCAAATAGTTTATTTATCTATTTATTTATTTATTTTTATTTATATATATATATCACAAAAAATGTGATTACAGTGAATTGTTATGTGGTTATAAACTGAAATGTACAAGTCAAGTCTTGCTTTATTAAAATACGTTGTAATTTTGTTGAGCCAAATTCTGGGAGCCTTACATCTAATCTGGTGCTTGCTCACAGCTCTCCTGCATGTTGCCTGCAGGTGCCCATACTGTTTGATCTTGGTTTGTATTATATTAAGAGGGGAAAAATTGTGACATATTTTCAATGAGAGACTTCTGGATATAATGTCTTTAGGATTACCTTGAAAATGCAGTGCAGTTGTGCTAAATCTAAATTCAGGGTTTTCAAATGTTTGTGATAATAAAAGGAGAATTTTTATGACTTGTTCTTTCACAACTTTTAAAGGGACAGTCATCTTTACAGTAAAAAAAACCTTAAATCTGATAAACATTTGTTTTATCGATTCTGTGTTACAGACATTCTCTAAAATTCAAGTAAAATTGATGCTTGAATTGATGCTTCTACTCTGTGTGCTGCCAGCCCACAGAACTGTCTCGTAAGCTCAGCCATGGCAATTGCAAGGGAAGAAGGAAAGAGTAAAATTACTGAGACTATAGGCCAGGCAAAGCAAGAGATTGTGCAGACTCCTTTAACTAGGAAGCAGCATTGTTGATTAGTTAGAGAATCAGATCTTTGAGCTAATATTCTGCTCAATGAAGTTCAAACCTCGGACAGACCTATCTAGAAAATGGCCTCAGCAACTGACATACCTCAAGGGGAGGGAGGCAGACTTAACTGATGTTCATAAGACACTTGAAAGGGTTCACCAAGGGAGCTGTGTAGCCCTTCTGTGCTGTGTTAGTGTCAATGAATAGTTAATGTTTTTACTCTAAAATTATTGCTGTTCAAATTTACTGTGTGCTAATGACAGACTTTTTTTTTTTTTTTTTTAATGCTACCACTTTGAGCTTGCAGATCACTGCAGGTATTAAGAAGGTAAAACTGAGGTCAGGTCAAGTGTTAGTAGTGTTTGACAATATTTTTGCTAGAAAGTTAGGAGACTTAGAGAATGCCATCCAGATTTTTGCATGATAGATGTTAGTAATAATGAAACGGAATGACTGAAGCCATATAGCCTTGTCAATACATGCTAGACACTTATCTTTTGGTTTATTACATATTTAGTCTTTGATCTTTCTTATGTTTGAAGACTTGATTAGGCCCATCTTGTTAAAGATGTAGCTCATGAAGGCTGGGAATGGGTTTCTTTAATAGCAAAGCTCTTGAGAAAGAGTTCCCTAAATTAAAGAGTGGAAAACACTTCCTAAGGGCTGTGCAAATCTCCTCACATACAGAATGAAATGTGTTTGCAAATGTTTCTGTACCAGAATGAGCTCTTTTCACTGTTCTTTCAGTAGTTTTCACAATTCTGGATTTGGTTTTAGAAGAGTTACTTTCTGAGCCAATCTGAACAAATCTCCCTGTGAACCAAAAGATAAGGCGGTACGGCATGCTCTGAATACTCGTGTGGAGTAAGAACACRTACGGGCTTATTGGACTACACCGCGAGTCTTAATAGCTGCACTGAAAACCGTTATTGTACTTAGCCCTTAAGTTTCTGTGTGTGATTTGAAATCAAAACTTGTCAGCATTTGGTCATGGTTACCCAGGTGAAAGGTAGAACAATGCAGCTGGCTCTGGATTTTTCTTCTCTGTGAGTGCAAGCTGTCAGTGGTTGGCAAAACATGAGTAGTAGTAACAGGAGCAGCGGTCCTTCTACTTGCCTGCTATGTATAGGCAGGAACTTGTCAGTGAACGCTGAACATCAGGCCAAAGTAAGATGTGTTGAAGTGCAGTCTCCATCCCTTTCATTTTCTTGGTTATATGTATTTCCTTCTTTGGTCCAGGCCTTTCCAGTATGAGACACAAATAAATTTATATATGGAATACAAAATTACAATTAGCCTGAAAATACTATTTCTATGTCAAAGAAAGAAAGACTTGATTTTTTGCATTGTTGTTATTCCTGTTGCTTGGTTACAGGGTCATACAGAAAACTACATTCTGAAAAGAATACAAGTTAATTACCTACTGCGCCTGTTCCTATATCAGCAATTAAAATCTCACCTCCGGATTTCCTACATGTCTTGCATAATATAACTAGCAGTAGAAAGCAAAAATATTTTATTTGTGCTCCCCACTCAGCCAAGAGAGTGGGCTCAGAATAATGGTCAACCTTGCCCAAAGCAATTTTCACATTTTCTAGCCAGCTGCTTATGAAATACAATTTTGGAATGGCTTTCTGTGGAATATTGCTTACTAGCCAGGAGCTTTCCTGCCTCTTTTTAACCTCAAAGCCACATTTTGTTTCATCTTTRTGAAATCTTTGTATCAGTGATGTTAACTAATAACCTATTTTATTTTTTCCACAGCAGTATTACCCAGTTACTTCTGTACCCATTATTACTTGCTTCTAACAACTGGTCTTCAACTTGACTGTAACATTCAAGTTGGCTCTTGCTTTATTAAAACTCTTTATTGATGTTGAGCCAAGTTCTGTGAGCTTTGCATCTAACCTGGTGCTTGCTCACAGCTGTCCGGCCTGTCGATGGGCTCTTCCTGCAGGTGCATGTCCTGTCGAGGGAGCTGCTCCCTCTGCRCTCCTAGGCGGCACTTGCTCTGTGCCCCTTGCAGGGCCGGTTTCAGGTGCTGCTCTGCAGTCGGGAGATCTGTCTGATAGTGTTAGGTATTGATCACAAATGATCTTACCYGGAGTAATACAGTGATATTTAATTATATTCATTATATATTTTGTTCAATATAAAATAAGACATTAGGTAGACTTAATAAYACGTGATCTGCTATCCAATACTTGAGTGAGAGGAAAGCTTTAAATTAAAGGCTTCAAATTTGGTAACTGAGATTCAGGTTATGTTTTTACTCCTGTTTCCATGTTACCATTTCTTGCATTATTGGCTTCTCCAAATCACAGCACCTGTTCCATCATCCCTTGGAAAAGGGTCAGTATTTACTTACATCTCAACCCTACAAGGATGTTCTAAAACCTAAGTTGTTAATGTTTGCTGGACATTAGTGAACAATAGTTCACTAATTACTATTTTTGTTTTGTTCACATACAGTTCTGAAAGAAAGTTGGAAAAAACCCAACGTTTTTGAGTAAAAAAGAGCATACTAACTTATTTTTTTTTTTTTTTAATTCTCTTAAACACAATTACAAAAATATTTGAAGTGAAAAGTGGTTCCATATAAAAAGTGGAACTTTTATGTTAAGAAAATACTGAATTTAAACACTGAATTTTATTTTAAATTTTCTCTGGGCAAACAATTAGCCAAGTTTGACATAACTTTGTGAAATATTATTGTGCTATAGAAGTAATATTTCTGCTAAAAAAAAAATCTAAGTCCAGTGAAAAATATTGCCAGATTTTTGTAGGGAAGGCATTGAAATTCTGCCACTAGCATCAACAGAGATACCTACCTATAGATATATATTATGCTCTAAATATAGAGGTCAAGATATTGAACATACATGCTTCTGTTGGAAGATGGTAAGGGGAGAGGACTTCAGAGGAATGTGGGTTGGTGTTTACTATTTTCTTTTCCTAATTAAAATACCTATAGATATTGTAACACCTATTAGGAAAAGAGATAACAAAGGAGAAGAAATGAAGTACAGGATTAAAATATTTTTCTAATATTTTAACTTTATTTTTATCATTTCATACAGATGATTAGGTATAAACAGGAATGCCCAGTAAAACTGTACAAAGTATCCACTGCAAAAATTTAAAGCATTTAACATTTGCTTGTTTTAGTTTTCATGAAAATGCAGGGAATCCTATTAAAAAAAAGTGTTTATAAAGTTTTAATTTAAACTAAGCATTTTTTCTTTAGCTAAATGTTATTTAAAACTTCAATGTCCGCTCTTGTGTAAGTTCAGTTAGTTGGAGCTTTCTTTAGATCTTTGAGAGTTTCATTGCAAAATTGCACTCCTTGATGCATGATGCATGATGCAGGAGCTTCCATTGCCTGCAGGACTCCTTCCCAGTTGTGTTAACTCTTTACAGAAGTTTCTAAGATGCCATAGTTTTAAGGTTTTTAAGAYACTACTTTCCTCTGGCCTTAGAGATGGGGGAAAAAGTTTTCAGTGTACTTTTAAGAGTGCATATTTGCAGTATTTGAACTAGTTAACTCCATTACATTTGAACCGTTACGTTAGGTGAGAACTGATCTGTTACAGGCTTTTATTTATAGATTTGCTGTGAAGGTAACCTGTTTACTAAAGACAGTGATATGACAGAAGGTTAGTATATTCTATGGATACCATTTTGCTTTGGTAAATCTGTGGCTTGTGGAGAATTTGTTTCCCTTGCAGTGTCACTAGCCAGGGAAATGGTAAAATGGAAAAGGAAAGAATTATGTTTAAGATAAGCTGTATGCTTGAATAAATGTTTGCACACAGCAGCACAAATATTCCTTGTATTTCTAGCCCTTTATGAGTGTTATACTAAAAACACATTGTCTTCCAGCATCATTAGTTTTACATCTATTTACAAATAAAAAAAATCAATAAAAATCTTTGTAAAACTAAGTTTATGACAGAATGAATTTTCAATGCCATACTTTTTTTTTAATAAACAAAAATATGAATGCTCTTGAAGTAAGGCACTGCAATAACTCCCTAATTGCAACTGAGGGGGCCCATTTAAGACTCCAGCCTAGGTAGGACCCGGATTCCGGGATGTGGCTAGCTAGTCCTTTGGTAAAGGCGTGCAAAGTATTAGGTACGTTGTTTCCTCAGTTTGGATTGCTAGCCTAGAGTTGTTTAAAAGCAGGTGCTAAGAATAGGTGCATCAGTTAAATACTCTGTGACGAGGGTGATTTATGATGGGAGGTTTAAGGAAAAAAGAAAAATATCTTAAGTCAGATGAACAAAGGGTGGCCATAAGTTTGTATGTATTAGACACCARCATTGCAGACTCTCCAGATGCTGACTTTTCATTTGCTGTCTCCTCCTGATGATGGTCTGCACTAGCTAGTTGTATTGAATCCATACAAAGGGGCATATTCTGTGTTCCCAGCTAGCTTTTCATACTGATCAAGCTGGAATGACCTTTAAAAAGCCAGATAATATTTTATTTACCTTTTTTCTCCCATTTACTGCTAAATGTTAATGAAGGTAAGAGATTCAAATCCTGGCAAATAAAACATTTTAATTGACTTAAGTGTAACCATAACAGTAAATTGGCTACTTTATATGGAAGAGCTTTTCAGTATTGTTGAAACACATGCTTGTACAGTCCTTCGCTCTGTCCATAGGCTCAGAAATGAGTAGGAAACATTTCCTTTGTTTCCAATGTCAGAGGGCCTGTGTATGTTTTGGGGGTAGATGTCCCCAGGATTGGTTGCTGTAGCCTAGTGCTAGCGAAGCGTTCCCCGAGACTATGCCACTTAACGCCTTTGCTGCTTAGCTTCCAGTGTTAACCAGGGACTGTCAGTCCCAGCTACAGTTAAAGCCTCCAAGATTTTCACTCACTCCTGCTTTTCAAGSTACCTGTTAATACATGTCAAGTTTAAGTCATGTTTAAGTATTGTCTAGCAGCGTTGTTGAGCTTGGCCTGATATTTCAGCTAATTTGAATTTAGGTCAAATGATCAGTTTATTGCTGACCTCCTATTAGATGGAAGTAGATCAAATCCCCTCTTCCCTTCCTAGGAAACTTCCTCCAAGTAACTAGGCTGCCAAAGTTCACATCCTGCTGAGTGCACTGAGGAAATGCTCCTTGGAGCTGCACTGAGTCTTCGGGCTTGAATGCTAGGACATGTGGGGAGAGATGTGGGGACGAGTTGCAGGGCCTAGTGTGGGGCGCTCAGCTAGCCCTCCCTGCCYGCAGGGTGCTGAGGCCGGCCTGCCCCGCTGCCAGGCAGCCTGCGCCCCTCGCCCCTTCCTTACAAACCCAAGTGAAAAGAAGAGCAGTGGAGGTGCTGGGCAGGCCCTGGGCACGTCGCAGAGCAGAGGCAGGGTTGCTGGGACGGCCGCAGCAGCGGCCTGCTTTTCTCGTCAGACCCTTCCAGGCGAGCAGGTCCTTTCAGACTCACAACTCTGTGAGTGTCGGAGATGCTGAGGCCACATCAGAGATGGGTCATGTGCCGGAAAGAGCAGGCTACTTAGAATGAACCTCTTTTCTTCATATTCTGGCTTTTAGTGTTTTTTGAGACTGTAGTTGGAGTTGCTGAGATTAACTTGCATAATACGGTGCAGTCTCAAACTGAAGTAAAGCCTGTGCGAGTTGCTACCTGATTATGCAGTTACCCACACTTAGGTGTTCAGAGCAGTGACCTGCTGACCTCGAAAAATAAAAGATCAAATAAATACGTAACTGATGTTTGGACCCCTTTTGGTTCTGTGTTAGTCAATAACAAAGCATCAGCTGCTCTACACAAATACAAAATCAAGTCCTTAGTTTGCTATATTATATAAAATAAAATACATGTTGGGGAGTTCACTTCTCAACTAAGAAAGCTAAGATTGAACCAGTAGCTCATGTGCATTAGTGCTGCAGTCAAGGACATTTGATTTTCTAAAAAACTAAAAAAAAAAATCAGAGATGTACATACCATATCCAAGAGTAATGCAAAAATAGACTACTCTTGCAACTAACTACATTAGCAAGTGGAACACTAGAAAGAAAAAGTTTGCATTTGAAAAAGCTAAAAGCAGTTGAAGACTGAGAAATATTTAGTGAATAAAATTCCATGTGTCCATTTTCCCACAAGTTTTTAGCCATTGCAGACTTCTTTACTGTTCTGTGTTTTTTTGTTTGTTTGTTTGTTTGTTTTTTGTCTCTTCTTCTTTAGTGCCAAAACAAGAAAAATACAGAAGAGGAAAAAGATAGTTGAGCATGTTCTGATATATTTTTTTTAAATAAATATTTTGCCTTGAAAGAAAATACAGTTGACTGAATAAAGTTTATTTTATTTGGGGAAAWTTAATTCAAAATTTGAGGAAAAACAGTTTTTATCCGGCATTTGTGGCTTTACATGGTCTCTTTATGGTATCATCTCCATGGCCTCTCCTCAGGGATAACAGAGAAACCCGTCTGCCCCTGGAGTTCAGGGAGCATGTATTACCTGAGCTGCTTCTCTGCCAATAAATTAAATATCTGCTCTCCATGCTCTGGCTGGGGAGGGAGGAAGAGAAAGATGAAAGTTCCCTGTGTGGAAACTAAATTTTTTTGTACTGATTTTCCAGGGAATCTGCCAATTCTTCAAGGAGGAAAAGAAAACCCAGTTTCTGACTCAGGAATTGAGTTTGATTATTATTGATGAGTTATTGGATTATTTTGAGGTTGACAGTTACATATGAGTATTAACAGAAATAATGATCTATGAGTTACTTTGATTGAAAGATTTTTATTAGCAGCTCTTAAATCATTTGCTACCTTCTTGTAGCGAGTTGCTGCAAGCTGATGGTTTAAGGAACCTTGGTTTTATGATCTTGAAAAGAGTGAAGTACCTAGATATATTTCCAAACATATTTTATGTTTTTGTTATATTTTTGGTTTAGAAATCCAGCAACCTAATTGCTTTAGGAGTTGATTAACTAAAATGATCGCAAACCTAGTGGGCTTTCTTTTCTTGAATATGTTGATTTCCTCCTCCTTGTTAGTACTCTTCTGCCTTTCAGAGCAAGGACTTTACCTGTATTTTGTTTAAAGAATGCTGAATAAAGCCCTGATCTGTTACTTGCAACAGCCTTTCCTTGCTTGGTTTGCTTAATTAGCTTGCAAGCTCTCCTGGGCAGAAACAATCTCTGATATCTGTCTTCTTAGAGAACACACAAATATGCCATACTCCTAGCTGCTCTGTAGGTATTACAGAAATAGAAGTTATATAATTATTAGCAATGCTAAACATTTCTGTGTGAACTCATCTTATTGCATTCAGAGGAACATATTTAAAGTTGATATCAGTTTGTATGTGCTGAGCTGAAGTCTACAAATACGAGTCTACATATAGGAAGTTTTGTCTTCTGACTAGGTGACCATCTGATTACCTGTAGCTCAGACACTTTAGTAACAGTCTCATTAAAGTGGATCTAGGCAGCATTTCAGAAGGTTCCCTCAATAAAATATTTTCATTTTCATGTAAAATCCTCCCAAAGTGTGTTAACTACAAATCCCTTAGAAAAAAAGAAAGAATGAACCCTTCTATAAATTAATCAATAAAAACAGCCTTTTGAAATTCGGGGGGTTTGCAAACTTGGTGGGCTTTTCTGATACATTTGAGTGAGTTATGGTAAATCTGCTCAAAATCACTCTTGTCACTGAACAGTTTTGTGTTCCCACATATTGTCAGGAGCAACCTGGGGAACGCAGAATTCGCTAACATCATCTTATGAGAAAAATATTCTACAAGTTTGGGAATTTTGTTCTGTAGAAAAGAGCGCTGGTGATCCAATGAGGAACGTATTTGGTCAAAGCTTTGTGGGCTTTTAGGAACCTTTGAACATGACAGTAAGCTGAAATATCATTGGAAGTGATTTAGAAAAGCTTTGCAGATTATAAGTTTTCTGCATACTGCAAGCAGCCACTAGAAAATAAAATTTGGCACAAGATTGGATTTCTCAGGATTCTTCTGTGAATCAAACCAAAATCAGATTGAACCTTATAACAAAGACAGATATATTTTGCATTTGAATATAAAACCTATCAAGTGGGTGGTGAGGAAAGAATGGGTAAATAAATACAAAACCTCTTAAGGGTTTCTTTCTGGGTTGGTTTCAAGAATGTCCCACAAAACAGGTTTTCATGGTTGTATGGGGCAGTGCAATACCATTCAAGTTTCTTTCCTTTCTTTAGAAATTCCGAAGAAACTGTTGAAAACGGCTTCTGAGCTTTTACTAAAATAGTTTCCAGAGATGAGGAAAATGAGAGAATGCATATACAATCTTAGACAAACGATCTGCTCATATGTTGAAGCCTGGATTGTAAAATGACTGCTGTGCCTTCCAATGAATGAATATTCAGTGCTTCCCTGCTGGGTTGCCTTTTCCTATTTGAACCAGCTACTGTTCTGCACTGTGATTCACTTGTTACCAAATTAAACTCTTTACACACATGGGAGATCCAACTTTATAAAGTCAAATTTTTGAAGTGCTTTCTGGTCAGCCACTGTGCCTGTCACAATCTTCATAACGCACTGAATTAAGTTTAAAATATCATCCATGTGTGTTGTTTTCTCCAGGCTGTTCAGCAGCCCTTCTGTACATCATGCATTTTTCTGTTGACACTACATATCACTTAGCAACCCAGTGAAAGGCCCTATATGCATTGATTGCACACAATTGTCTTTATGGGGTGGAAGTGTTAAGTGAATAAACCCCCACGGGTGACCAGACGGTCATTCCTCTCATGTTGATAATCTGTTTACATCRAAATATTGTTTACTCAGCTCTCTGATCTTCAGGAATTTACATGAAGCTGAAAGAATACAGTTAACTCCCCACACTCTGACACACAAGTATGAGCTGTATTTACGTTCTCAAAGATGGATAGATTAAGAAGAGGAGGATTGTTTTGTTTTTAACTCAGCTCTCCCGAATAAAGCATTAAAATGCATTTGACAGTTAACCACAGATGATAATGCAATCTTTATGCTGTGGTTCTCATCATAATGGAGAAGTTACAAGGCTGTCACTGCTCCATAAAGAAAGAATCTTTCCTGCAGTCTTAGTGCCGTCTTTTCTGCTTTCCTCTTTGTAAGCAGTTTTACMAAATTACCTTCTGAAAAGTTTTATGTTTTTTACTTTTTTTTTTCTTTTTTAGACGGAGTGAATAGCTGAGCTTTTAAAATATTAGATCAGGCTGCAGTGTTCTACCCAGACATTTTCCCCCACCATAAAGTTGCGTAAATAGACAAAAATTGTTTTAAATTGCTCATTTTTCAGTTTCATTTTGCTTATAATCATTACTAATTACAGTTTTCTCTAAMCTGAAGAGAGAGATTTACATTGATTTTTGACAGAGATATAACCATTGAAGCAGACTAACATTTTTGTGAGGGCTTTGGAAATTCAATAGAACAGTTTTATAACTTGTATAGTAGGGGGRAAAGTAGGCAATTTTGAACATTTTTTGCGTCTGTGGACAATTCTGAAAAATTTGGATGAAAAATCCTCCTCTTTGAAAAGAATCCAAAAACACATACCCTGAAGTAGGTGAAGTGGCAGGAAAACAGCAATCTGTTATCGTGAATTTTTTCTGCATTTTAAAAAATTACTATTTGTGAAGGTCATGTTGTAGTATCTGTTTCAGTAAGTAAAGCAAGTTAAGTCACATTAAGAGAGCCATTTTTTTCTACATTTTGTGTCTGTTGCTTTCCAAGTAGCAGAATGTTGTCGTCTGAATCTTTATACTCTACTCAATAAGCAATTCTCCTGTTTTCAGAAAGGCTGCTTACTGGAGTAGTGGAACTTTTGCAAGGTTTGGGAATTAGTAATATACCGTGTGGTAGCTATACTGGCAGCACAATTTAGGCATTTTGAGGTTGTGGAATGGAGGCTGGGCCACACGCATGTGCATGTCTTATTACAATGTATGTTTTCTGAAGTCAATTTAAATCAATCTTCGCAAAGTCTGAAGAATAAATGATCTGGATTTCTCATTATGTTCCCCGTCTTGCTCCCATTGAAGTCTGTGTACCCAATCTTAGTCTACTAAAGAGAATAGTCCTATTGAATCAGACTGATCCTTGGTGAAGTCAATGGAGTTATGCCAGTGATTAATTTGGCCCATTAACTTCAGTGAAATTTCTCAAGTGAGTAAGGCAGTTAGAATTTGACCCAATGATGAAACTCTCATTGCCTTCAGTGCAAATAACTCTAATGCTCATGTGGTCACTAACTGTGACTAAACAGAGAGCAAGGCTGGTTGCAGACTTCCAGGTGGGGCTCGACCCTGGAATAGGAGCAGTGCTTGCTGATGGGCAGAGGAGGTGGCTACAAGCTGTTTCCATCTAATGGCTTTCAGATAAATCTAAGACAAAACTGGGTTTTATATGCTGGAAGTGAATAAATTAGTTTTTAGTAGAATAGCTTGAAAACTCTCTTTCTGAACATTAACTATGAAGCTGATAATCTGTTGCCTAGTTCTACAGCTAAATGAATGACTGCTTCTATAAACATTTCACTATTACAAGTTGGATTTTTCACAGCATTAACTTTAACAACATGGATCTTTGCAATGGAATAAAACTGCAAATTGATGTTTTGCTATTTTGCTAGTTAAAAGAAGTGAGAAAATAAGATGGAGCTAGAAGTATGATGGATTCTGTGGTAAAATTGCCATCTGATACTTAGAGGCTTGTTGAGAGTTGATTGAGAAGACCCAAAGAAAATGACTATTATTCTTTTGTAGAATGTCTCTTCTATCTTTACAGCATGGAGCATTTTATATATTTATTTATTTATTTATTCTGTAAGAAAAACAGTTACTCTTAAGTATCTTTTATTGGTTACAAATACGGCTTTTTCTAAACTGTAATTTACTACAAAATATTGACTTCACATCTCAAAAACTGATGATCCTAGGGGAATGAACTTGAAAATGGTAGGAGAAAGTTAGAATAACTTGTTTTTCTTTCTGTTTTCTAAAGGCTAATTTGTATTTCTTTTTAATTGAAAAGAAGCTAGATTTAGCTGTTTATTTTCATGTGTTCAGCAACTTGATAGCTCAAACCAAATATTGCCATGGCTTTCTTTGTAAAAAAATTAATTAGAAAATGGCACTTCTCCTTCCCTAAAGATGTAGTTTTTAGCATACTATAGGTGATGCAGCTTGTAATTTACATTCCAAAGTGTTCCAAGGTTTATTTTTTTTTAATCATTAAATAGTAGGAGGCTTTTGACAAAGTTTAAGGATGGTGAGATGTGTGTTATAAAGGTATGTGGTAAGGAGCTGTAATCAAATCATTGAACCTTTACTTGAACTGTGGTGCCTTGTGCTTTATCGTAAACCCTCTCTCAACCTGTAATATCTTTGTTTGCTTCAGTATTTTTTCCATTCAGACAAAATTCCTGGCCTGCTAAGTCTAATGATGTTGACATATTAAAATGGTAGGGAGAAGAGTGCAGACTGAGCCCCTCCTTTTAGCTAAATGTTATCTGCTTAGACTAATATTGCAATTGCCACCCACTGACATAATTTGTTTCACAGTCACAGCCTGGCAGCATGAATCAAATGTTGACATTCTAATTTCATGCACACATGGGTGTTTGGCTGCGCAGGCCGCAGCGCCTGAGCCATTCACTCCCTACCTGTGTAAATCAGGCAGACAAGGCCTTTTCACTGCTGCCCAAGGGGAAGTTGCTACCTTCTTGCAAAGCACTGGTGCTGTTTAAAGCTATGCAGCCCTCTGTTTTCCCTCAGGAGAGGGTAACTTTGGTGAGTGACTATACTAGTAGCCTAGGCAGATAGTTGGTACTTTGAAAGAGAGGAAAAAAAAATAAAATTAAAAAAGAAGACTTTTTTTTTTCAGGATGTCTCATAGATTTTTCTCAGAAGTGTTATATGGAATAGATGGTTTCATTAAAGCTATTACAGCGTGGCTTCTGGAGACTGGAGTGTGTTAACGAATGTTTTGGAAGCATCCCCAAGGTGCTTCCGTCCTGACTGCCAGCAGCCACCACCTGTGCTGACCTGGAGCTTGACACGYGCCTAAGCTTGGAGCACTCTGCTCACAGGAAAGCTGGAGCCACTTCTGACCCCCATCTGCCAGAAACTGGGCAGAGTCGCTAAGCCCTGAATATTCTTCTGCTAAGTCCTTTCAGTCTCAGGACCWCTGTCCCTGGAAGCAGTGCAAGGTCCTAAAGAGGTGGAGAGGCTGGGACCCAGCTGGAGTTAGGCTGCTATTTTGCTGGGAAGGTGCAGCCMGTTTGGTGCACTTGCGGTAGGCTGTGGCGGTGGTGACTGCAGCTTCTGGGAGGGACTGCAGCCTCTTTCCTCAGCCGCAGCAGAAAGCRCAGCTTTCAGCTTTCCAGGGCTCTGGCCTGGCCAGAGCAGGCTGCCCTAGCAGTGTGCTGTACAGAGCAAGGGCCTGCCTTGCCTTGAGCCAGCTCTAGTGAGACCTGCTCCCCCTTCGCAAAGTGTCATGTACGATGTGGAGCCTTTCTGGGGTGATCATGGCAAAGGCAGTGGCAGAAACCTCGCTTTCCTTTTCACTACAAATACAGTTAAAGTCTCAAAACTATGGAATTTTTCTGTCTCAGTTTTGTAGCTCTGTTCCATTTGCATGAGAAGGACAGTTATTTGTAGTGAAATTGCAGATTTATTTTTCTTTAGAGAATGTCTTTTGTTTTTCTTGAAAGGCACCCAGAAGTCATGACAAAGCCAAAAGAATGGCTTTGAATAGTTATTCGTGGATCTAGAAACACTCTGCAATGCCACATCTCAGAAACATTCCCAGAGCTTCATGGTGGGATCCCTGAGACTGATGCCAAAGCGGTTGCCGTGGGGCTCAGTAGCACCTGATTATTGAACAGAGCTGACTGTCAATATCAAAAACACCTGCTTTGTACTTTCCCACTTTCATGTGCRTTGGGAAGCCCTGAAAGATCTGGACTGTTTTCAAGTCCTGCTGAGAATAACAGATAATTTGAGCCTTGTGAAACTCCTCTGATCCAATTCATWGTGGTGCAGACCAGCCTGTGGCAGGAGTCCAGTGCTTCAGCCTAAGACTGATCAGAGGAGAGTGTTAGCCTGTATTTGACAGGTATTTGACAGGCGTGCCATGAAGTGAACTGTGTCAGGAGCGCAACGTACATTTACAGAACTGCTGTCCTCTGGAACGACTGCAGACACTGTTGTCGAACTTTGTACGTCCGGCCCACTGAAATCCTCTCTGCGCTGGACAGGAAGGCAGGATCTAGCTGGCATATGCAGCTCTGCAGTATGGAAAGGAAACAGATTTTAGCCAAGAGCTCGTGTCTGAGGRGTGCCAGATCTTTAAAGTTCACTGAGAGCAAAAAGGAACTTGYTTTTTAGTCCAGAAGAATAACACTAAGTAAATTGTACAGAAGGGAACTTACCTGCCTCAGAAGGACGGAGGGCTGAGTCAAGCCTACTGAGATCAGATGTGCTTTTCAAGGGACGTGCAGAGATTTCAGGCTGGAAGCTTAGTGTGCAGAGCCATTCTTAGCAAAGCGCCAGCTCTGCCAGTGGCCTTGCCAGAAGCCCTGGCTTTGCTTTCACCATTTTTTTGAAGCAGTTCTTGAGAAATTTTCATTGGTTTTGATGAATATTGTTTGCATGCCTAGAGCTTCTGTTCTGGTCCTGCATCCTCTGGGTTTTTTTTGCCTTCCATCAGTGAAAATTCAGCACAAGCCACCAAAAGCATACTTTTTTCATGAGGAGGAGACAGGGTGGATAGAAACTGCCTCTTTTTTGCCTCTGTGAGGCTACGGAAACCACCACAATGCAAAATTTGCATAGGTAGACCTGATCAGAGGGAAGCGAACGAGCTTCCCACTCCAGCAGCTTCCCCAAGTAGCATTCGTATGGATTATATAGCTCAGTCTGAGATTTTTTTGATAGCTGCACATTAATGCATAATCTTAATTGTGCTAACTGGCAGAAAAGTCTTTATATTAAAAAATACATATACGGAAGACCCAAGATAAAACAGACCTACCAACTCCTCTCCTTTCGCAACAGTGTAATCAGCATGCCAGACATCTGGGAGTTTAAGTGTAGTCCATGATGTAGTTTTTGCACAGTTGGGTTACCTGAATGGAGCTCAATTCTGCCTTTTTCATCATTAGGAAGATCAGAAGTCAGGAAGTAATTTGGGGTAATGCCCAGCTTTTCTCACATGGAAACCACCAAGCAGAGCCTGCTCTGAATGAGTTTCAAGGATCTGGCAATTYTGAGTATCTGCAGTTAGAAGAAAACCATCTTATGACAGGAAAATGAAACAAACTGAATGTGCTGTRAGTCTAACTGGTAAATTATGATATTATATGACAGGCATCTCCTTGTCATTACTGACTAAAACAATTGCAGACTGCACAYGCTGGAACAGTTTTTTGACAACCCACAACCTTTCAGGCTTCCTATGCTCATATGCATTTAATATGGAGAAAATGAAGCAGGATTATATTTGTTGATACTCTCTCTGCAATGCTATGGATGTGACAGCATTCATATTTCCACCAAAAGACATTAACGAGTTTTTCTTGGACTCCTTATGGTCTCCCCCCTGCTCTGAAACAGTCCGCTGGCTTGCCCTCAGGCCTTCTTTTTCCTGACTAAAGAAACAAACTTGRGCAGAGTCCCAGCACTCCTCCCCACACTGCTGCCTGTCTGCAGCAGGCAGACTCCGGGAACTTAGGTTTACTCCTGACAAGCTGCCCTATTTCTACCTATCAAGGTTAGCGAGTATCAAATGCTGCCTGTGCTTAGACTTGCCCATTTGTCCKTGGCATTGTGGGAAATTTTGTCAATGTTTTACTACGCAAAAAATAATCAGAATTTATTTTAGTTTTGATCTGTTTTTCTTTCTCACTGTTTATTTATTTGTTCGTTTTTTGGCCATCTGGTTAGGCTAGAGGAAGAAGAAGAGGCTGGAAGGGAGAACCTTTTGGTTTTGGATATTTTTGAATAATGAGAACCTGGCAGAGGGGCTGTATGAGCTACAGGGCTAGCATCTCACAGAGAAGCAGCTTATCAGCTTGCAATCTGCTGCATAGTTCCTCGTGCTGGCTGGTGGTTTACCAAACTGCAGTCAAAATAATGAGGAGCAAGGTTTAGATTCTGAACTTAGAAAAGTACTTTCAGAAAACAAAGCTGTAACTTGCAGCATTTCTACCTGGCTTGATAAGGTGACAGAAAAAGGAGCATTGAAGTAAGGTGTTGTGTTACTGTATCGCTGAGTTGGCACAAGCAAATGGCTCATCAGGAAGAGTTCCTGTGAAGGAGCTTGCAATGGTCTCCAGTCTGCCTGTGTGTCCTGACGCTCCTATGTGAGCAAGCGCACAAGTCACAGAGATGCACGCACATACATGAAGGATAGTGTTAGAGCAAATGAAACCTGAGAGTCAATTGAAGCGTTTTAAACCTTTCTTCAAAGATTTTTTATTCTCTTGGGTCAAACATACAGTATCTAGATTAGACAAAACTATCAGCTGGACCAACCTGCCAAATCAGTTAGGACCTGAAGGGCTTAGTAGTACGTTTAGAGGGGCTTAGAGGTAAATTCTGTCTTGTTATTTGCTAGGAATTTTCGTTGTAATGGCAGTAACTAGTGAGAGAGACTGACATAGTATCTGTAAAACAGAGGAGGAAAATGCAGCAGAAAGCAGTAAAAAAATTGAAAAAATAGTTAAATATATGCCTAAGAATAAAAAGATATGGCGAAAGACTGTTCGCCCAGCTCTTTCAGGAAAGTGTGTGCCACTGGGGGCCGTTAGAATGATGTCTTTTTGCGTCAGATTCTTTAAAATTTGRATAATAAAGTAATTATTTTCCATACTGGAATTGGGGGGTTGATTTTTTTTTTATTGTTTAAGAAGGGCAGTGTCGTGATTGAAATGAAAAATAATAAGCATTGCTACAGAAATCGCCATGTAACTGTGTGCCTGACAACAGAAGCCAAGTGTTGTTTGCGGGCGTATTACCTGTGTTTGCAAAGCCAGGAGCTGCTAATGATCAGTTTACATTGATGGAAGGTGGTAAATGCCCTTGGCAGGCTTATCAACTTGACAGCATGAACACCGCTTTCTTGGCTCTGGACTTTAACTGTGTTGGGTGCAGTCAGCATGAGTGTTTCTATACTGAGCCCCCTAAAACCTGTGGTTCCAGGGTGAGCACTGGCAGAATCATCTCCAGTGTCTCTGCAGTATTTGTACTAGTAGTGGTGTAGACAAAGCCTAAATCCAGCAAGCTGGTAATTTTCTAAAGCTAATATACATCTCCTTTAAAAAGAGACTCTTTCAGCTTGTGAAAGATGCACAGAGGTAGGGGAAGTGTTATGAAAYTTAAAATGTCAGAAGATTTTAAAAAGTCATGTCTGGATAGGTGATGAGTGCATCGGAGATGGCAGAGAAAGAGTGAATGCCTAAGAGAGGGTTGTATTTTGTCCTGTCATTTGTGCCAGTAGGGTTGCATATTTTATTAAGCATGTCCACCTTGAGCATCTAATGGTTTATGAAAGGGATTATATGTCACAAATACTTGCAAGTGAACTTAGTATGTCCTTTCTAATCCTTTATTCCTTATTGGTAAAACTCCTCAGGATTTACATGTGCATTAAGACCAGTTAGGGGGCTGATTGCTTTCTAAATAGCAYGGAAGCCAGCAAAGCAAATGTTGAGCCAGAAATTCAGTATTTGTGTAGCACAGTATGCATGCAGATGTTTCTGAAAGGGAGTCCCCTGACACTTGAGCAAGTTTATGTACCTTTGACTGTAGCAAGGTATGTTCTTAAGCCAGGTTACTATGATCTTCTGACCTTCTCTTTCTCAACTTGAACTTTATCCTTCTTATAAGAATAGCTTGTAGGAATTTCAAATGCTTTTAATAACTTTTGAGTAATGAGGTCTCTTTCCCTCCCTCCTCTCGCAAAATAAATCTGTATGTTTAACGATTAAAAATCTTGTGAGGAAAATAACTTTGCACCCATTTGTTTATGTAGTTGCTTGTCTGGAGAATATCTTTTTTTTTTTWATGTGTCCTTTGAGCATAGTACTTAAATTTAAGATGGTAAACAAAAATTTGAAGTGATGGATTAAAAAATCTAGATGTGCTTTCTATTCATTTGTCTTCCCTTTGTCCTTAATCTTGATTTGCCCTGTAGGTTAGTCTTATCATAAAGACAGTATGAATGACTGTCTCAGTGTCTTTCCTCATTAATGCTGCAGGAAATTGATGAGTAGATCTCTGGAACTGTAGATTTTTTTGGCAAGAATTATAGCCCCTATTTATTTTGGAGGGACCCATATGGCTTTCTAAGTAAATATATGTAAAAAAAATCCCCCAAAATAAACAGTACAAGTGATTGCCTGATATATGAAGTTGACATTCTGCTTTGTGATTTGCTATGATATGTAAAAATCTAATTTCCTTTTTGAAAAGATGCTACAGCAAAATTTTAAGTAAATTAAAATCTGTGGTTTATTCGGAAAGTGAGTAATAGACTCTATTTTAATATATCAATATTTATTTTGCAGCTTCTCAGGTCTGCCCAGATATGTGCAATTTGATGCTAAATGTATACTTGACTATGATATTACCTCTGTTTTTAATTGGAATGGATAAAGATTGATGTAAATGTCTTACATAGTCACCCTAGACAGGATTGGTAAATAACATTGCTCCAGATTCTGAAAGATCGTGCAGGAATTTAAGCATTRGTACACTGGATCTGTTTACTTACTTGATATTATGCACTTGAATGAGTGTTTTTTTCAAGATTGAACGTTTTTATACGGTACTTGAATTCTAAAATTCTGATGGTTATATACTATTTTGTAAGTTTAATGAAGCTGTATCTGCTGCTACATCTCTGCCTTGAAGGAATCTGTTTGTTGGATAAATACTATATTCACAGTAGCTTCTATTTGTGCATCATTTTTAATTAAACTTGAAAATAGAATCCAGGAAAAGAAAATACATGGCTTAATACATGGAGCACCCTTTGACACACTGAAGTGCCCAGTGAATTGACACTGATAAAGCTTTGGACACATGCCACATTATTAAAAGTAATGGGAGTGAACTAGGTGACAGTGTTGGGATGAGGAGGAGGGGGTAATGGATTCTGAAGGGAAGCTTTACGCTCAAAGCTTTATGCTCTTTAAGTTGCGTAAACACCTCCCAGAAAGTAAGTGTTACAACAAAGGATAGGTTAAAAATAAGAAAATAACTAAATTAATGAAGTTACTCATTAATTAATTAATTAATTAATTAAGATTTTTCAGGAGTGAATCTGGCTGTGTATCTAGGAACAACTTTTAAACCCTTAATAATGAAGTTAAAATCTATCATAATATTATGCCCTGTATTTTATACTAAAGTTCAATATCATAACTATGAAATCCATGCTGATTACTTATAGAAAAGTTACTGCTCTACTTTTATTCTCTAGTTGGATAATTTTGTTGATTAAAACAATTTAGATGCTTCTTCGAAGTGTGTGAATATCTGAGCATTTGGCTTTGGGTCATACTTATTGTATAAACTTTGAATTTGGTTATTACTGTGGGATTTATGATCCATATGTTCTTTCATTCCTTATTATATAGAAACAAGAGACAGATCTTTTAAATTTTCCATTAGTTTTAATAATCTTCTATGGAAACTCGTGATTTGCACCTTATCTCTAGTGAAATGATTCTCTCTCTATAATGCTTTGTATCTTCTGATGTACTGAGCAGGACTCCAATTTAGTATCAGAAGTCTAGATTCTTCATTATAAAACTTGCTTGCCCTCTGACCATTTTCTTGATCAACAACAATTTTCACAAACGTGCTTTTTCAAATCCACCTGAGAAATTTTGTATTTTGGAAAAACAAATGCAGTGTGGTTATCCTTATTGATACTTATATCAGTTTTTCACTACTTAATATTAGAAATGCAAGTTGTGGTAGTTGCTTGTGACTGGTCATAGAAATTGGAAACTTTCGTTGTATCTGTTCCTTGTTTGAATGACAAGAGTTCACACAGGTCCATTCATGTATTTCATGCAAGCATGTGAACATGCAACCCTGTGTGTCATTTTCCTCCATCATTTTGACTTGTTTAAAATTCAGACAGTCTCAGTAATCTGAACATTTACAGAAAAAATGTCAGAATGATGATGGATGGGACAAATATATTTATTTTAAAATTTGCCATACTTTCACATCTGGCATTTCTCTGTTGCAGCATGTTCCAGAAGGCTTGAACGAATCTTTATACCCAAAGATTTCTGCAGTCTTCTTTTGTTAAGGAATATGGGACCAAGACTTAGCTGTCCGATACTGGCAGAAGCTGCAGGACTCCTGTGCGAACTGAGTATTCTGATCCAAAGGAAGGCAGATTTTTGTTGGCTCTAGTAAATCCATTCCAATCAACAATTGAATTCAATTTCCTTAAGAGCAAAATGTAGCCTGTCTTTGCCAGTACTTTCAGTAAGATTGAGTCCTGGCCTTCCGTACTACATCAATTAGTTCTACAAGGACGACTCTTTATTAATTCATCTCTTTCTTATTTGAATGCAGCAGTGGAAAATATTTAATCCAACATATGGATTGTCACTTAAAGCTGTGGCAATGGGCGCAAACTGAAAAATAGGAAAATCTACTTGAACACAGGAAACACTTGTTCACTATGAGGATCATTGAACACTGGAAGAGGTTGCCCAGAGTTGTGGAGTCTCCATACCTGGAGATACTGAAAAGCCACCTGGACTCAGTCCTGGGCAACCTGCTTTAGGTGACCCTGCTTGAGCAAGGGGTTTGGACCAGATGATCTTCAGAAGTGCCTTCCAGCCCCAACTATTCTGTAGTTCTGTGGAATGAGTACGCTAAACAATAGTAAACCCTATAGAGGAAATTTGCTCATTGGCTATTACACAAATAAATACAATAGCAAGCGCTTTAGTGATGCACCTCTGTACAAACACCCAGACCTCAAAACAAACGTAATTGGGTTATCCATGTATTTTGGAGCAAAAATTCTAAAATAACTATAGATAGTACCTCAAGATGACTTTGTTCTGCAACTCAAAAATAAATAAATAAATAAAAAGATGTAGAGATGACTGATCTCATACTTGAGAGCTACTAAGTCTCACATGTCTGTCTAGGAAAGAAGTTGGTGTGTGGCATGGCAGAACAGGGCACAGGGACCTGAATTCAATTCCAGCTGCAGATCTATGTGATTTGGAGCAAGTCTCTCTCTCTCTCTCTCTCTCT
>NW_028186149.1:2309077-2329016 GCF_003343005.1 Rhea americana
AAAAAAAAAAAAAAACAAGGAAGATAAAGTAGGACATAAAACTTTTTCCTAAGTTTTTGACTTCAGATCTTTTAGAGCCCTACAACTTTAATACTGCTTCTTCTCACTCCACAAAATCTTCCACTCTCAACAACCCACCTGGCCTTCTCCATCTATGCCTTAAAATCTTAACTTGTGCTGCAGCTCAATGCAGATGTGAACAGGGATCCTGCAAAGCAGCTATTCTACCTTACTTCACATATCAATAACTACCTGACTGTGTTCAACAGTCTTTCTTAAGCATGCTAACCTGGTTGCTGTCTGAGAAAGGAGCTGGAGCTAAAAAGATCTCTGGTCTTGTTCTTTACGGAAGACTTTTGGGCCTCCTCTTTCTGCATTAAACTTCGTCCTTTGCCAGCATGACAGGTAATTTCTAAGACATCTGAGTCTGTCCTGCCTTCTTCCCTTACCACTACACAGCTGAGTTCTGTTATCACAAATCTGCCTGACATCCCTGTGTCTTTTTGGAGAACCCACAAGCTATAGGCCTAGCCTTGACACGCTCACATGAATGCAGAAGCGTGTTGCAAGGACACTGCAGTGTCGCTTGAGACTTGAACTGCTCACCCCCCAGGATTTAGGGGGTGGTGGTACTCGTGAAGAAGCATAGCAGTACAGCTCTAATATAACCACTTCTATGTAAAGGAGGTGTTTGTCTTTCCTCTGTGGAACAGATGCTTCTAGCAGTTCAGTGCTCACTAGAGTGTGACGAGGTCAGTAAAGTCTCCGCTAGTACCAGCAGCTCAAGACACTGCTGATCAAGATACTTTTGTGGCCCCCCTCAGTAATATAGGCACACTGTGAACTGAACCTTACTGAAAATAGTACACCAAAATAGGGTATGTTGTGTTGTTTTGTTTTTCCCATTCACRTCATTTTCCTAATTTGGTTTACACTAAGGCTGCACAACTGAGCAGATAACAATTGCCAGCAAGAAGAAGAAACTGGAAGAAGTAGGTAGTAGGAAGGCAAGAGCTTGGGGTGCCATGGAAGCTACACCACCTTGGGCTGGTGTGAAGCTACACCTTTGGGAGTTCTTGGTTTGGAGACTTTGGCTATGTTTGCTACTTGCTGAAAATTTTCAGGAGAACTTTCCTCCCAGTCAAATTCTTCCTGCAGATTGCATATATATCATCAAAGGTTCTGTGTTTTGGTAACTGATGGGAGCAAGAGACATTTATGTGTATCTTTACTTAAGAAAAGAAACAAGCCCTTTTGTCCTGCTGGGTAGGCAGCATTTTATGAAGAAAATCAAATAAATTAATTAACTATAACTGAATTTCACCTCTTTAACCTTAGCTCTTGAGCAAACCTGAGCTAAATAAACATCTGACCATTCAATCTCTTCCACTTAAGTTTAACTTCAGTTTATTATACAGGCTACTGCCCTTGTGTATTAGGGAAAGCATAAATTACGCATACTAATTACCTTGGATGGGGCATGACTTTAATGAATTCTTTTAATTAAACTGCAACACAGTGGTTTTATACAGGATGGTCTATATTTCATCCTTAAACTATGTAACCTTCATCTTTGTCTGGAGAGATCACACATTTGAGTTGGTTTAATTCATTTAAGTAGTATATACATAGAGCAACCTTCCCTCACTATCACTGGAAATTTGAAAAATGTTTGTGTTCTGTTGCACTACTAAGAAATTAGATTCTTCAATGGAAAGTTATGATTCTGCCAGGAAGGTAAAGGTCAACACACAGGAAAAAGGCAGTGAGTCTTGAGGGAATGAAATTAGAGAATTGTTTAATACTGGCAATTTTCAAAACAAACACACATAGATCATTTCACATGACATTCCACTTACTCAGTATTTCACTTCAAGTAAACCAGCAAAATTATCTACATCCATAATACTTTTTTTTAAAATGGCTTTAGATTCCTTAAAAATGATCAAGTCATAAAAAGTCAGAGTAACAATTTCACTTTCACGTTGGCAGCACCAATGACTGACTAGCAGGAATAGCAGCAGAAGTTAAACGATTAATTTGATTCTGATTCTTAAACAAGAAGCGTGGTGCTTGTGCATTCTCAGTTATTCTATCCTTGACCCTGTATATGAAATGTGGAAATTTATATGTTTTTTTTTCCCTTTTGCCAGACTATATTGTTTTATTTTTGTGATATACCTGTTTTTGGCAGTTTTAAAACTTCTGTGGCTTCCTAGAGTCCAAAGAATTAAAAATTATTGTTGTATATTCACCAACTGATACACAAGCTAGTTGCTCAGTTAAAAAAGAAGCAGGATGGCTATCGATAATATATTTATGAAATAAAGTAATGAAGATTGTCTGTCTTGACTTCCGTTCTCCTTTTGCATACATCCAGGTCACCTGCCTTTAGGGTCTGCGCAAAACACAACTGCAAGCTCTGTTCCTGGTCAATTCTGACACATCTGTCTCCTTCTCTTTCCCTATAGATCTCATAGGGGATAATGCCTTTTCCATCGAAGTCTCATTTTGGCTGTTTGTTACTTATGCGCCATTCAGGCGTAGTCCAAAGTCTGTAGAAGTAGATGGGAATTTTCCATTTTAGATTCACTATTTGCAAATAATTTCACCCATCTCATGCTTGTCCTCTGCTCCCACCAGCACTTCTTTCTTCTTCAGCGTTGCTTCCTCTTCATAAATACCTGCAATATACAGTTGCATATGTTGTTACCTTCTACAAGATAAACCACTTCTAGTGATCTGTATGGGTAGCTATCTGGTCAAAGGCCATACAAGAGGGGAATAATCATGCCTTTATGCATCCAGATGATTTTTTATATGTTTACATGATATTTTATCTGATGCATAACTTAAAGAGAAATGGCCAATATACTTACATGAGACTACAATTTAACTTTTAAGATTTGCTTAAATATTTAGAGCTAGACTCTGGTTTTAGTTTTCTCTGAGGAATTCTGCTAGCAACAGCTGAATTTAGCATTTTGTAAGAGGATGCAAAGTCTGGTCATCTATCACTGTGAAAAGGATTTATGTGCTTGCACTCATAATGCATAATCACTTTTACTCTATGTAGACAGAGCCAGATTTTATTTCATTGGGAAATACTAATTTGCTAGTACGTAAATGTTGCATTACTCTCTGTCTCCTCTTTGGAAAATGGATTCAATGCATTCTTCAGAACAGATTTAATCTCATCTGTGCTTTTTTGGGTGAATCCACAATCTAGGCTTTGCTCTTCATTGCTTTGATTCCTGTGTGGTTTCAGTCATTGCTTGATGTCATTCCCCATAGTGTCTGCAGGCTGTGCTCTCATATAACATCTGTTTTGACAAGCCGTCAGGTTTTAATAATTTTTCCAAGTATTTGCTGTCTTAAAACCTGCCTTTTTTGCAGTCCACTGGTGCCCACCAACTCTGGCTTTCACTGCAGGTCAGAGATTCTTATTTTAGCATGGAAGCATTAGTATGCATGATAAAGAATGAAGCACCTTATGGAAGCTTTCGGATAATCCAGGCATTGCCCCTAAAGGAGCAGTCACACACATTACAAATGTGGTAGTGTAATGCTTTCAAGTGAGCTGCTTCTTCCATAAAAGTTAGTACTCACAGGACAAACTAAATTTGCTTATTCAGATGTGATGGGCTGAACAGACATTAGTAATCTCTATTTAGGGCAGTAATTCTTTCTTATTTGGAGCTGGTTAAGGGAGCTGTATGTATTCTCAACTTCTGGCAAGTCTATAGAGACAAAAGGTAGTGAATATCAACAGCTAAATAATTTACAGGTAACTYCAATCAAGATTAATTTGGGGTAAGCAGAATCACAGAATGGTTGAGGTTGGAAGGGACCTCTGGAGATCATCTAGTCCAACCCCCTGCTCAAGCAGGGTCACCTAGAGCACGTTAGACAAGGTTGCATCCAGGCGGGCCTTGAAGATCTCCARAGAAGGAGACTCCACAACCTCTCYGGGCAACCTGTTCCAGTGCTCCGTCACTCTCACAGGAAAGAAGTTCTTCCTCATACTCAGGCAGAACTTCCTGTGCTTCAATTTCTGCCCATTGCCTCTTGTCCTTTCGTATGGGACAACTGAGAACAGTTTGTCCCCATCCCCTTGGCACCCTCCCTTCAGGTACTTGTAGACATTGATCAGATCCCCGCTCAGTCTTCTCTTCCCCAGGCTGAAGAGGCCCAGCTCTCGCAGCCGTTCCTCACAGGGCAGGTGCTCCAGCCCTCTGATCATCCTCGTAGCCCCGCGCTGGACTCTCTGCAGCAGCTCCATGTCTCTCTTGTACTGGGGAGCCCAGAACTGGAGGCAGTACTCGAGATGAGGCCTCCCCAGGGCTGAGCAGAGGGGCAGGATCACCTCCCTCCACCTGCTGACAACACTCTTCCTAATGCACCCAGGAGACCATTGGCCTTCTTGGCCACAAGGGCACATTGCTGGCTCATGGTCAACKTGTCGTCCACCAGCACTCCCAGGTCCTTCTCTGCAGAGCTGCTCTCCAGCAGGTCAGCCCCCAGCCTGTACTGGTGCCTAGGGTTATTCCTCCCTAGGTGCAGGACTCTGCACTTGCCCTTGTTGAACCTCAGGAGGTTCCTCTCCACCCAGTCCTGCAGCCTGTCCAGGTCTCCCTGGATGGCAGGATTCTGATCTCCACCACCTCATGGTCACTGCAGCCAAGGCTGCCTCCAGTCTTCAYGTCTCCAAGCAGTCCTTCTTCGTTGATTAGTACAAGGTCAAGCAGGACACCTCTCCTCGTTGGCTCCACCACCACCTGTGTGGAGGAGCACAGAAGCAATAGATAATAATAACCCCATCAATCACTTGATGTTTCTCAGCCACTTTGAAGCAATGCTATTAGATTTTTTTTAAGGAAATACAGCAACTTTTCTAGAGCCCCTGACTGCCATGCTAGCTAACTCCCTCAAGAGAGGTTTATCCTTTCTCTTTTGATTATTTCTGTAGAAGATCAAGAATAACCAAATAGGATAGCTGTGTGTTAGCCTGGAAGGACCAGCTTTTAATTGTTAAATTCTAGTAATTATTGTCGTCTTACTCCAGCCAAGAATAGCTTATGGAAAAGAGAAAACCTTTGATGCTTACTGAAATTTACAGAAAATAAGAGTTTTTAAAAATGCAGCACATGACAACTAAGTGTGTGTGAAATTGGTGATGTTAATACAGACTGTAATGCTCTGTGACATTGATTATGCTCTGTTTAGATTGTGCTGGCATGCCAAATTTATTAGCAACTTCCCAAACAGAAAGGAATGTATGGAGCATTCCTAAGTAAAGTTTGGAGCCTGCAGGTTACTCCTTGTGTACAGATGCCTGGACTGTCAAGCAATTTGATGTCATTGGAGATCTGCAAAGGCATAGGAAGTGCTTTGGTATTGCTTGCAGGAGCAGGGAGTAAGTATTTAATGTTCACCATGGTTTATTCAAGTTCTAAATTCTACAATGATTAAATAGTAAAACAAAACAGTGAGTGGAAACTAAATTTTGTATTTCTCCAAATTTGTAAACTGGTAGAACCTGAATTACAGTAGAATTTGTTAGTCTTCACACAGGTTCATTTTTTTAAAATCCTTCCATACCTCCTCCTAGAATTTCCAATTTCCCTGAGTACATAGCCAGTCTAAGTCAGCTATCACAATGATGCCAGAGTTGTAATGACTGGTGTGTGGACGCTAAATTACAGCCAGTTTAACCATATGTGTTTAGCTAAGGGAATAGCTCTTGAGGTTTTACTGCTTTCATTCAGACCTGTTCCACTGCAGGTGAAAAGGACTCTGTGGCAAAGTGGCTAAAAATCAGTAAGTGCAGCAGCAGTTTACTATCTCACTTTCTCTTTTAACATGGTTATTCTTTCTGATTAATACATTTCTTGTATTTCTTGCCTAGTTTCTCTCAAAATGTGTTTTTTATAATTAAATTATAATTTGTATAATTAAACTGTCAACAGAAATGTATAAATTGTGTATGAGCATATGCCAGTCAGGAGAAAATACTCTCTCTTCTTTTTAACATTGTTTACTTAAGGGATCCTTCTCTGTGTTTTTAACGTCTTTTCCATCAGACTGATCTGAACATCAAAAGCTGATGGAAAAGCTTTCTTTTTACTTTCTTTTTTACTACCTATAAGTAGCCTTCTGTGAGGAATAAGATCTGTGTGGTGTGGTAAATATGCATCTTGCTGTGTCTGACCTGCTGCCACAGTGAGTGAAGCAGAGAGCCAACGGTGGCAGTGGGGTGCGCGGCTGGGGCTGGGCCGCGGAGCCTCTCGGGGCCGGACTGCCTTGTCTCCTTGGGGTGGGGGCAAATGGGCCGAGAGCAGAAACTGCACATAGGTTTTGGAAACAGTATGCTGCCCAAGCWCACTAGCTGTTGTATGATATTTCTTTCAGTAAAATCCCAACCATACAAAAAGCTCCAAGTGCTCAGAGCTCCTGCTGGAATCAGTTCCGTTTGAATGAGGGGATTCAGTCCCCGCGGAGCTGAATGCAGTGGTGAGGCTCTAAACTCAGAAAGTGTGCAGTTAAGAAACATGCGCATCACAAAAATTATTTGCTAATACAGTGGGAGAGTTAGGGATTCATAGCGTATCTTCAGCCTGAATATGTTTATAATATGTACCAAAAAAAGAACTTGTAGCTTCTGAGGCCTGCTGTGTTCTTTTAAAGGTGTTACTAGCTGTAGCAAAATGTGTAAACTGTAATGGGACACCAGAGAAGAGAGTTCAGACACGGCAGAAGGAAAGTGGTCATTGTGTATATGGGTGGAGCGTGAGCTGCTGTACGCTTAAAATCAAGCTCTATTAATTTACAGAAGATGAAATCCTCTCTTGATATTATTAGTATGTGGCACCTGAAACTATAGTAATGTGGTGGCAGTTAAACTGCCAGAGGCTTTACAAGCTCAGTGCACAAAAGCCACATTCTTACTGCTGCAGTCACTGATACCGAATTCAGTGACCAGAATGAAAGCTATGGAGACACTTCCCAGAAGTTTGGTATTCCTATATAAGAAATGCACAGTTCTCAGGCTCTGAGTCCTTTAAAGTTTTGTGTAGCTCTACTGGAGATCTCAATGGGAATAGTCAGGTGCTTGGAATGAGCCATGCACGTAAGTGCTTTGTTAGACTGAGGATCGGAATCACTGGGTAATAATGCTGTTGTAGCCATGATGAGATGTACACACAGAGAGATGCAAGCTTTGTAGGAGGAGTCAATCTGTTGCAATAGATATACTTGGGGGGAAAAAGGTAAGTTTTAAGGTGCTTAAGGTAAGACATATACACAGCTGCGTATTAATTACATTCAATTCAATTAATTACATTCAAATTTTTTTCCACTTTAGAACATGAAAATAYAGCTTTCAGTGGACTTTGTTACTTTATCCTCTTTAAATCTGTATTCTCAGTTGAAGTAAATAAACCAACACAGTAAAGAGAGTTGATAGCTACTCCATCTGTATTATGGCACACAATGATGGCTAGAAGTTAAAGGTTTGATATATAGATCTATTTTTTTATTGCCAGCCCCTGCCCCTGAAGAAAGTATTAAAATTTCCGGATGAGTAACCAAACAATAAATAGATGAGACAGTTGCTGTGAATATCTGATTTTTTGCATAATAATGAGATATTGCTGGGTAATACACTTTGCAGTCCACAGTTTGTCTACATTATCATTTTGATTGGACAAATGCATAAGAAAGATATACAAGTAAAGCCATGCCAAGTCTTCTATTTTAAATTGATTCAGTGTAAGAGTTCAGTTTAATTTCCAGGACATTCTAAAAACAAAACAAAACCCAGGAATATSCCTTATACATACAGAGGCATTCACACACACACAGCCAGAATCTGTAGCAAATGCCCGATTCCACAATTAACTTACGCACAGCAGAAATATTCCATGCAAACGGCCACCTCTTTTTCATGCCAGTTAGGGTAGAATTAAGGTCATTTTTTGTCAGCGTCTTCATTCTTGTCATCAGAAGGCTCACAAGCATCTAGAAGTGTGGCTGATGTGCAGGGAGCCCTTCACCTCATAGCAGCACCTTGCTACATACCAGAACGGGCCAGTGCGAGAGAGGCTCAGGGGAGGCATGAGTGGCCCTGCTGCATGCATACTGGAAAGCAACCTAAGGCCTAGCCATCCCGACCTTGAAGGACAAAATATTAGTCTACACATCTCATTAGTCTTAAATCTAGTGTCATTTTGGGGCAATTTTGGAGGGGGAGATAGGGCACCTCTTGAAGTCGCTGCCAAATTTCTTACAATTGTACCCTCTGTAAAAGGATGCTAATGGGATCAGTGAAGCAACATCTCTGTCACTGCYGTCTTTGCTACCAGTACGTGATATGTGTAGGTCACAGCTTGTCCTCCTCGGTTTGGAAACTCATTGTCAGAATGAAACTAACCCTTTTAAAATTAATTCCAGACCTTTTTGTTTCTGTTTGTTTTTCATTCTGTTGATAAAGATGGAATTTGTTTTGTTTTCTTTCTAAAAGATTAAAAAGTGTATTTTTTTATTTTATATTATTTCACTGACTGTAGTAAAATGTTTTGTGCATTTGACCATGTCATTTGTGCAGGAAGAGCTGTAAACTCAAGCTTTGAAATTAGTTTCTTCTGGGCTGCGAGTCTTCTACTCTCTTTGTTGGTTCGGTTTTATTCTGAGCCCTGTAAATCTGACAGTCATCATCTGGTTCGTGCTTTTTGCTATTTTCTTCTTCTGACATCTCCCAGTCCTCTCCAAGTCTGCCCACAGATGTTTGTTCCCTCTGGGTTTTGGGCAGGCAGGATTGTGAATTCCTTGCCCCTCACGCTCCTGTTGTTTGTAGTAGGAGTTTTTGGTGTGCAAACGATGAAAAAACTTAATTTACGCAGTTTCAGACACATTAAGCACTAGAAACTCAGCTGGAAACATTTGAGTAAAGCATCTACTCGTTGAATTGAGGAGCTAACTTCCTATCTTTGCCTTTCTTTTCTCTTTTTGTGTTTGTGTGTGTGTGTGTGTATGTAGGTATATGCACCAGAAACGAAATCCTCACACACAAAAGTTGTAAATAAATAAATAAATCCAACTAATACTATTTAGATCTGCCCTAAAATAACTAACTAAATCATTCACAAACCATCAGCTAACCTCAGCAATACAGAAACAAAAACTTGTTAAATTATAGGAACTTACAAGGCTACTGTATTGCAGCTCTGCTAGTGCATACATGCTTTAATTTACAGAAGGACATATATTTCCTATGATTCTTCCTAATCAGATTTAACACAGTTGCAGATTTCTGACCCTGTTTCTTCAACAGAGCAAACTGACAGCAGTGAAAAATAGTGCAGGATTTTGTATGAGTTTAAAGTACCTGTCAACGTTTCCTTCATGACAGACAAATCAGAAGAGGTGTCAGGATGCACAACTGTCGGTGTTATATCCAGCAGCCAGTTAACCATAAAAAAGAAATGAGGCCGTTTTTTGGCCTGGTTGTTTTTACTGGTGAAATATCCCACATGGAGAACTGACAGCTGGACTGTGCCTCAGTTCAGTTCCTCATAATCCTTCATGGCATAACTGATAGGCAGGCATTTTATGGCTTATTTTGCCTCAGTAATGCAGGTCTTGCCAGTATTTACAGAAATGTAAAGTTAAATTCAAGCTTTAAAATGAAGACCATTTTCATACAGTGTGATGCTCCCTACTTTGGCAGATTTTAGCTTACCATATTTGGCCTGAGAAACAAGGTGCATTTTTCTTGCATCTTGCTGCTGGGATTATGTAACTGACCAATTAATTATGTTTTAAAGATTATAATATGGATAATGGGTAATAAATTCTTGGTGAAGTCRTCAGGCTAAGTGTACTGCAGGTGTGACATCTTTTCTTACTGGAATTGGATTCATTCACAAAACAATTTTCCTATTCAAATCAACTGTCATGCTTCCTTTATCCATGGATAATCATGGAAATAAGCTTCCCAATTTATTCATGTGTTCTAATTTACGTAAGGTACCAACCCTAAAAAAAGCCTTCTGCTCACCCAGACAAAAGACATAAAATACATAGATAAATGTAAATGTCAAATGTTAGGGGCTGGTAAAGGCACTGTCTTTGCAGCATGGAGTCTAGCACTGGGTGGTCTCTTGTAAGCAGGGGTAGCAGGGGCTGAAACAATCTGTGAGGAGCCCTGCGGAGTGGTATTGTCTTCTCCTTTTCTGACTGCTGAGGTCCCAGGAGAGTATAATCTGCAGTATTGAACCTAGGCGGAGCTTTTTCACTCTCTCTTTACTCCTGACTTCTTTAGCTCAGTTTTCTGGGATATAGCCAGATACTCAAAGCAAGAGTTGGCCTTTTATTGGACTTCTTTCAAGCAATTGGTCTTTATATAGATCCTCTCTGGTAAGATCATGTCATCCAAAGCTTATTGGTCAGTTCAGGGCAGTTTTAACTTTGGARGCTTCTTAACAACCTGAGATTCACATTTCCCAGAGGTTATTTTCACAGTTTTAGATACTACTGTGAGTCCTGCTACCATAGTATTTGAATTCCTCCCAAGCACTGATGCACTTGCTTACCCAATATCACTGTGGAGTTGGGAAATATTGTTCTCTTTGTGGTGAGCAGGCACAGAGGGACTCAAGGTGTCATTACTGAAGTGAGGAATATATAGCTCATGTCTCAGAAACACTAGCTGTAAAAATACTTAGGTGCTGGAGCACGTGGTGTAGGTTGTTGGGAAACCCTGTCTTTGTAGATTGAGAGGCTCTGCTTTTTTATAAGACCTTAAAAACACCTTGGAAGTCTGCAAGTAAGTTGGAAAATTAACCTGSTTTTCCTTCGCTGTAGGCACATGCACTAATTTTTAGATCACGCTGTCTGTTATCCATAAAGGTTACAGATACATGGACAAAGTGCAAGTTAACATTCTGCAAAAGGGGTTAGGGCTGCCGAGCAGCGGCAGATCCCATTTCAGGGTCTGCGGTTGTGCGTGGTGCAATAGGCAGGACTRTGCCAACAGCTGGGTAACGCTCTAGTTGGTGACTTTGGGAATTGTAAATAGGGGTTGATTTGTGATTCTCAAGTGTGTAGCATAGTAGCACTTTTTTTTCCCAGACAAGGCAGTCCAACTTCAAACATGTCTCTTTTACATGCAGTTTAAACTTCACACTGAGGTTTTTTTCTTCTCTTTCCCCAAGCTCATAATTTAAGGGGAAAAGCATCAAAAATAAGTACATAACATGGCAGAATACCAATCCTTAAAGAACCAGCAGAACCTTCAGTTTGAATTTTGTTTTCCTTTATGATATTCTATTTTATTAATAAGACTAGCTCTTTATTCATGACAAAATAAAACAGCTATTTCCAATGAAACACAGAATTCTTCATCAGACATCTAATATAACTAATATTTGATGTCATAAATATTAATAACATTCACAACTTTAGATGCTTTAGAATCAACTCCAAACATTTTTGTTTTGATTCTCTTATTTATTTATTTTTATTTCACATTGAAGAAGTAGAAGGCATTTTTCCCATTTCTCTGTAAAAACTCGTACCAATTTCTGCTGGAAGATTTAATCTTTTGAAACCTTTTTTTGAACAATTTGAATAAACATGTTGTTCAGTGTATTTTGCATGGCTAAATACAGACATCCAGGAAAAAATATTACTTAATGTCACRTGACTGAAATATATGGTGGCCACCAGTCTGGCTATCACTGGACTAATTCTGAAAGTTCCTGATAGAACAGCATTGATTGGAAGAAACAGGCCTTTGACTGGAAACAGTAACAGACCCACATTTTCTATGGGCACAACACAGCATAACCTGTCATTTGTCATCTGATTTCTTGGCCAGTTCTCTGTAGGTACTGAACAATACTTGGTGTTGCCCAATGAGAATGGCCTCAGTACCATAAATAGGTATTTAATATTCTTTGTATGGGAAATTCCTTTTTTCTGAGCTGAATAGTTCCATGTGTTCTCTAGAACATATAGACTTGTGCTTAGGCCGCCAAGTCTTTCATTTCCTATGAGCAGATAATGATTAATGTTAACAGTTGAATGATTTGTTGGTGCAGAGAGCAGAGTCTTCTAGAAATGTAAAATCTGAGACCTGATATGTCTGTGATAATTGGGGCCAAGCTGAAGTTAAAATACCCATCTATTTGCTGAAGAGAGAGGATTCTTCACCTGTGGAGGAAGAAATGTTGCATAGAGGGTGTGGCAGAACGGTTCCTCCAAGAATTCTGCGCTGCTCCGTGTACTAGTGCGTGTTTGTTTCTAGGGGATTCGTTTCTTTTGTGTAGATGTTGTTCTGTGCTGAGGCTGCAGAAAGGATCTGATCTCCACAAAGGCAGCATTGCACGCTGTCCTTACCTTAGAATCTTTGTGCTTAAGTTATCCCATTAATAAGTTATTGTCTCTTGGGGCAAAAAAAATATGGTGACCATATTTCCATCTCCACTGATTACATATTTCAGTCATTTTTCCAAGACACGTTTACAAGTGACCGAGGACAACCACAGTTTGGTACTGACGTGTATACCAGTCCCGCAAATTGTTCCTGTAATAGATAGCTGTGCTGTCTGGGAGTTGTTAGGCATTGGACGACTTGGTGTCATAACCCTGCCATCCTTCCTCTCGTGCTCCAGATTCTCTTTCTGATCTCCTGCAAAAGCATCTGTTCCCCTTACAGCTCTTCCTCATAATACCTGTTCATCATTCATGTTGTTGAGGGAGACTGCAGATCAGTAAATGAAAGTAACCAGAATATTTAGTTCCATGAAGTAGCCAGTCTCCTTTGGACATTAGGCCCATGCATTATTATTTCTAGATATAAACATTTTTCAGCTGAGCTGAAGGCAACTTTGGGGCTAAGAGACTCTCCAGTAGTTATTTGCCTTCAAGTGGCAAAGCTAGAGTCTGCATTTGCCAATCCATTGATCTTGGAGAGCATGCCCTAAATGTTAACCTGCAAAAGAAGTATAAGGGGGAAGAGTGACTTTGTATCCAAAGGTTAGCTTTATATTAACTGAGTTACATTAACACAAGAAATGTACTTCCTATAGAAGATGTTCTTTTGTCACAAGATAAATCTTGAAGGGCTCTGTATGTACTCAGATGAAAGAAAATACAGATCTAAACCTGAGATGGGAAGCGTAGGAAAACATTGAGGAAAAAAAAATCATACCTTAAGAAAAAAAAATGAATGCTTTCAGAGCACGAGGGAAAGAAATCCTGTGTTCTTTCCAAGCCTGTAGAACATCATAGCTGTTGTAAATAGGCCAGTCCCAAGGAGATCATACATGCACCAAAAGGGAGATTATTTGTCGCACCATTTTTTCTTGTTTGATTTATCAGTAACTAATGGAAAGTTGACAGGAGCTTTGAAAAAAATCATTTAATGTGTCATAAGCTTGAGATTTGGCATTAAGAGTGTTTCACTTACGGTATTTTCATGTGGTGACAGTATAGCCAAGTTGTTAACATTAATGAAATACATCCTAATTTCTCTTTGTAAGATGCATTATTAGTGTGTTATTATTAAGCAATGAATTTGAGACAGTTAGGACAAGGAGTGGGGCAAGGAACCAAAACACCTTCGTACGATTCAAGGCAATAAAAGATGCAAAAGCAAAAGTTTATAGGTCAAGCAGAATTGCTTCAGGTTAGCAATGAGACCAACATAATCACTTGGATTTTTAGATAATTTGGGGGGTAAAAAAATATTTAGGCAGTTCTAATGAATGTGAATCATTAGATCTAAATTTGGAATTCTTTAGCCTGGCTTACTAAGAAAGTAAGGCTTATGCAACCACATTTTCTGTCAGTCCTCTCTCAGTCACCCTAAGTAATGGTGAACGTTTTGGCCAACTGCAGTCAAACTTGAGAGGAGTAAGAGGCCTCCTCCTACTAATTGACTTCTTACATATTTTCTTAAAAGTGTTGGCTGGATAGAGAGACAGGCTCAAACTAGTGCCTTCCTGACAGAAGGGCCATCGGAACTCAATTACTGTTTGCTTTGTTTGGCAGTCAGGGGATGCATCCTTTGAGGAGTCAGCATGCATCTAGTTATTTCACTTGTCTAGTTGGGTATCGTACAGGAAATAGGAAGGGAGAGCTGTTAAAACAAGTGTGGTTTGGGGAACAAAGAACCTTATCTGTAGGGAGCCAGGTAAATTTATTCCAGTGGTTTAAGTATGATTTGTTTTTCAACACTGTTCTGTGTAAGCCATCCTCATTGAGATCAGTGGAAATCATGTTATGGACTGAAAGGATAACAGCATAAGGACAGTGATGTACAGTCTTGGGAACCATCTATGTGCAGAGAGAGCTCCATGAGTGCTATCGCTAATAGCTCCTTGCAGAACTTAAAGAGGAAAAAATCCGAGTGCTGCTCCTACCAAGGTCACTGAGCAAGCTTATGAGAACAGATTGAAGTGTTCATTGTGTCAGGGTCTGGATCCTGCAATATTCGAGGAAACACTGAAGAGCAATATTTTGGCAGGTCTTTCTGTTCATTTTCCAGTGCTGTGCATGTCAACTATTACACAGTTTCAGCAAGTAAAAGATGAAATGGAAACATTCCAGAATAGTCCGAATCATGTATTTTGTACAACTGAATCTGCTGCATTGCACTGTCACTAGCTTGGTGACTTCCAAGGAACAGAAAAGTAAATGGCAGCCTATTGCCTAGGGCTTTCAATTGTTTGTAGAGACTCAGAAATATGATTTTATTTCAAAAAGAGAATAAAACAAAATGGTCACATTTTCATGTCCATTTTCTTGAGACTGGTTTGCATGATGCTTTTTGTGCACATAGTATATATTTGCATACATAATTTAGCAGCATAGGAACTTTGAATGTGAATTTCTGTTTGACAGTCTTGGTCTGCATGATTAAAATGAGACCAAATCTGCTGGACTGAAGTAAGGAGCATAAAAGGGAGACTTCATTAGGTTGCTAAAGAGATGAGTGTTTGCTCATACAATTTCTTTGAGTCAAAACAGTAATTTTGGAGGACTTTCTTCCATACTGACAATATGAGTCAATCATAGACAGCTCCTTCAGAGTCAAGTGTTTTGTAGATAGAGCTCATCTGGCAGGATGAATGAAATTTGTAAGTAAGAAGTTTTCTTTTAAACATTTTACTAGTATTTACTATTGCAAGCAGAGATGATGTACAGTGTATGATAAAATGTGCTTGCAAAAGTGGGAAGTTCTCTGTGGTCCAAAGAGAGGCCAGGGGCAGGAACTTCTGCAAGATAAATTAGTCTCTATGGAGTTCTGTGCTGCTACAGCAAGATCTTTTCTAACCCATGAATTACCCAACCAAGTGCAAGACAGATGACCAAAGCACTGCTCTGAGGGCTGCCGTGCATGGGTCAGCTCAGGCTTTCCTCTCAGCAGACACTAGAAGGAAGTGAGCTGACACGATTTGTGTCTCCCTCTCCAGAGGGAAAGGCTTTACCCATCGATGTCCTGAGAGGTGCAAGGAAGTCCACCTGATATCAGGATCCTCTGAGGAATGAAGATTGTGTACAAACRCTTGCTGGTTTTCTATGAAATCATTTTCCAGCTCTCCAAAGAGGTATTCCCAGAGGTAAAGTGGATGAATACTGATATTTCTGCTTTGTATCCTTAAAAGCTGAAGAAGTCAATGCTGAAAATAATAGTTAACTCAGTGCTGTTGACCTCCTCCCCAACTATGCCACATTTGCATTCACAGAAGCTGACTTGCACTGAGAACTAAGGAACACATTGCTACTGACCCAAATTCATCCCACTGAGTTTCTTTACAGACCCCCAAACCATTCCTTTAAGCAGTATCTCTTTACTTTAAAAGAAAAAAATTACCCTGAGTTTGATAATGGTGAAACAGTTGGGTTTTTTAATTGATTTATTTAGTTATAGGAACTGACAAAGAAAAATGCTCAGAAAAAGAAGAATTTGAGGGCATTTTGTTTTGTAGTTCATGTCTGTGACCAGTTAGGAAGAAAGCATTATTCACTGATGCACAGCTCAGAAACATCAACTGCAGATGGAGAAAGCTGACCAGTTTGATAGAATTTGACTGCTACAGGCAGAACGGGGTTTATTTTCCAACTGAGCGCCTTCATCTCAACCTTCAGTAGGTACCCCGGTGATTCCTGCGTGATGACTTTCAAACACTCTGATCTTGAACCCATGGAAGCAACGGAAGTATTTCAGAATAGTGCCAAGCTGATTAAAAGGACAGTAGATCTTTGTATATTTTCTAATTTAAAAAAAAAAAAAGAGAGAGAGAGCGCTCCTCAGAAGCAAGGCTCTGGTAGCAGAGCTTGATGAGCAAGTAGATGCAAAAGGCACGGCCTAAACCGTCTTATTGTAATGGGATTTGTAATATGTAACTATATGTGGACAGGAATTTGATTTGTAATATGTAACTCTATGTACACAATGAAGTTTGCTGTGAATTGTCCTTCATTCAGTTTACTCAGTTGGGGGTGAAGAGAAGGAAATTTCCAAATTTCCAGAGTGGTCAAACCCTGCCTGATTCCAGCTGGTATTGCCATTCTCTGGATTGGATTGACCAGCTCTGGCTGTATACAGGCAGAGCAGGAGTTTCAGCCCTCTTGCACTCTGCTCCTCTTCTCTGGATGTGCCCTCTCCTTTCTGGGGACACAGCCAGTCACATGGATCTGATTTAGAACCAGCTGAATCCTTCGTAGATTGCCTAGGGCTGGTGGCAGCCATGGATGAATGACTTCACTGTGACCAGGGCAGCACTTGGGAAAACTTGTCTATGTGTATGTCTGCACTGAGAGCTGGGCGAGCAAGCCTCTTCGTACCGGAGAGGATTATACTGACAAAATGTGCTTTCAGTGACACGACTTATGCCATAAGTTCCCCATGAAAATATCAACAGGTTTGATACCAGTTTAACTATGCTTACTGGGGATTTTGCTATTATAGAAATACTACAGAAAATTAACAAGTCCTTCACCCTATTGTATCATCTCTAATCAACATAGCTATGATGGAGGCATGACCTAATATTGTCTGGTTTAATGTCATTAGTAAAATTACATCACAAGAACCCATCTGCCAACTCTTCTAGTGCTGATTTCAGAAGAAAATCCAGTGTAGTAACTTTGATGTTTTATCACAAGTCTCATGCTTAAAGCACTGGATGCTTTACYTAACAATCCTGGTGAGCTGAATGCTAGAGAATTTCAAATGTTTATTTTGTTGTTCACAAAAGGGGGGAGTATATCTGTGATCTTGCTGGTGCGGATGAAAGATGGATAATATGACTTTGGTGCAAAAAGAAGGCTCACGGTTGAGAAAGCAGAATCAAAGCACAGAAAAGACAATTTCTCAAAACTTTTTTTTAATCTCAAAAGTAGTCTCAAGTATTAAGAACGGTGAATTTGTTAACCTGCAGTAGGAAATTTCTCTGGACTTTAACAAAACTAATACTTTTGCCCTGAAATCCATACTTACTGTATAAAGCATTCACAAGCATGAGTCAGTCAAGCCATGCTGTAGCTAGGGGACCAGATTAGATCATACCAGACCAGAAAACTCAACCGTGATGGGGCAAACAGCAAAAGTCAAGCCTTTCTCTACCTGTAGGAGGGTTTGTTTTAGAAGTTATGTGTCTCCCTCTGAAATACACAGTGTCAGTGAAATACTTGTGCCAGTCTTGCAAATCATGAAAAGGACTAACTTAAAACATATATCCCTTGGGTAGCAGGGGAAGCGTCTCCATGTAGCCAGGTAGTCCCCAGACAGTTCAAGAAATATGACTGCTTCTCAGTCCCTTACTCTTCTAGAGCTATGAGATGTGAGGAAGCTGTAGCTGAAGAAAGAAATGAACACGGCCATTAGTGAGTTTACCTTCTGCAGGTGTAGAACTGATAAATGTCTACTTCTGTTTCTGTTACAGTTGCATGGTTCTTATAGCCACCAGCAGAACAGAGATTAGGAGTCCTGTTCACGGACTTCTACATAACAGAGCTCAATGTCCCGTTGATTCTCTTACCCATAATCCAGAAGACTTCCCTAAACTAGAAATTATGAAGGGTAGTTATGAAACTGTCTTTAGTGTGGTCAAGTTCATCAAGCACAAGTTGAGTAAACACAAATTGTTCACTTGTTCATTTACAGGCTCCTTCAGCAGATCCATTCAAGCCTAATCCCATCCTTCTGCTCAGTGTGTGAGCAGTCTTACTACTAAATAACTCTGTGCTGTAAAAAGTTAAAATCAGCCCAGAGAACATGGGAGACATCATGCCAGCCCAATTTATATGGATCTAGAATGCTTTTGTAAGAGGCATGGGAGAGCTATCCATCACCCATTTCTACCAGGGAGGGATGTCTCCAGTGGACTAGGCAATAATGTTTTAAGGCCCTGGGATGCTGATTGCATCTTCCAGCTCCTCAGTACTCTTTGCTGGGAACCTGAATCATTAACTCCTCATAACAGAGTAGTTAAGAGTAAAAATTTCAAGACAGATCTGCAAGACTGGACAGTGGAGAAATATGGGAGGAGATGGGAGAAAGCCAGATGCTAATATTGCTCTGATTGCTGAGGAACAGTGGAGATCTGTGGTATGGAGGAGCCGTGCTTTGGATTGTTTGAAGAGATGGTTGCCATCTGCAGATGGCAATGGAGCATTACTTTGCTTCCCCAACCTGGAGCTTCTGTTCACCTCGAGGTCCTGCAATGGGGTCTGCAGGGCCTGCAGGACCTGGATGCTTTCTAGTGCCCTAACATTGACCTGAGGTTTAAAGCAGATGTTTTTGGTCAGAGCAGGTGGCGCAGAGTGCCTGAATGTTCGGGCATTTCGGATCAGAGGCCCTAGCGCCTTTTTGTTTGTTTCATCTGAGGYTTTACTTGTTTCATGTTTTATTGGTGGCCCAGTGGCATTGGGGGCGGTAGGAATAAAACTACCCTGTAATTAGTATCTTACACTGTTAAAACATGGAAATAATGTGTGGGTGGGTGAGCAGCTTGAGGCCAAGAGGTCCTGAACTCTCTTTGACAGGCACTAAATGTACTGGCAGGTTTTGAAAGGCTGGGAAGGCACCTCCTGCCATTGAGGCCAAGGGAGTCTGGCATGCCTAGGAATAGAACAAAGTCCAAGTTTGGGCCCCAATCCTRCCCTTTTTTATCTATTGTCTGTCCAGTAGCCATAAAAGCAAGCAAGAGGGATGGAAGCTGAAGCCCTCCCTGCCTAAGCCTAAATGTTTTGATAGCCTTTTGGGGAAGAATGCATATTAAGTTAATATTTACAAATAAGCCTAGTAAACGCGGGTGGTTTGCTGCTGTCAGTGGCTGTTTTAGTTGGGGGAGTGGAAATGCTATGAGTTCTGTGGTGTGAGATTATGCTTGGCTGTAATGTCTCTCTAAGGAGCTGCTCTAATTAATGCAAAATACCCTCGTTACTGCTTAATAAATACCAAGGCCCTTCTAAATAGTACAAAAATGAGAGCCTTTTTTTTAGTAGTGCCTATAGATGAGGTATGAGTTAACCTTTTAAACACATGTGGGTTTTCTGGCAGGGGCCACGTTACAGGCTTGCAAGGAAGCAGGACCCACGCCCCCAAGGTGCCGCGTGCTGTGTCTCTGCTCCGGCCTSTGCAGGCCGCCTCGGTGCTCAGGCTCCCGGCAGAGGAAGGATGCCAGGAAGGCCGTTCCGACTTAGAAATGCTGCCGAAGGAGGAGCAGAGCCTCCTAGTCCATATCCAGCAGTCCTCACTGAGGCAGGCGGATCTCCTCCAAAAATAGCGACCCTTGCTCTTCTCCCCTGAGATCTTGTTGCTTGCTCCCTAGATGGGTAATGTAACCCACCGTGGCGGCCCAAGCAGCAGCGGGTGCTGTGCAGAGTCCATCTGCAGTGGCAGGTGCCATGCGGCGCCCGGGCGCCG
>NW_028186149.1:2329070-2333203 GCF_003343005.1 Rhea americana
TTCCTCGAGCAGCACACCAACCTCCTGATCCGAGGCGGTTTTGCCGGTAGGGCTGCACCTTCGCCCCCGGCGCCCGCTGCCCTCGCCGCAGCCCTGAGCGCCCTGCCCGCGCCTCCCGCGGCGGGCCGCGGTGCTCCGGGGGCGTGGGCGCGAGGTGGGCGCTTTCCCTTTTTAATGCCTCTCTCTCTGTAAGTAAAAATATCGCCCCCCGAAGCGCGCTGTGGCTCGGCGGATAAGTATGGAGCCTTTTGTTGTTGTTGTTGGATCGTGTTGTAATTTTTCAGAACAGGGGTGCCAGTGCAACTTGCACTGTAGCGCAAACGAACTCAGAAAGAGAGAGGAAGATAAAATGAATTTAAATTCCAAAGGGATTTCAGTGCTGGTTTCCTAGTCCCCGAGTCAGCAATGTGTTTGTGAAAATTCAGCCTTTTTGTCTCTTAGAAAAAAAGGGCTAAATCTACATCGGTGGCCCAGTCTAGGTTTGCTATTCTTTGCATTTTCTATTCAAGTGAATGAGAGTGAATGAAGTGGCCTGGGACCCTTTATTTGATCTACTCAATTGCATAAAGTGACAGAATTCTAATATATTTGTTTAATGCTCTTCAATGGGGCTTTCACTTTCTAGCTTGCAAATGAAGCCTCGATCTGCAAAGTTCTGTCCTTTTTTTTTTCCTACTTTTTTTTTTTTTTTTTTTTTTCTGGCAGAGAGACCATATTTCATAACTTGGGCCACGGTTTGAAGTGATTTCGAGAGGAGTTTTAGACTCGAAAAGTGGGAAATAAAGAAACAGATGTGAAGTTATTGTAAATTCTTATAGTGGGCTCTGAGGCTATTGTAAGCCCACTGCAGGCGGTCCAAAGCCTCTCTTTTTCATGCTGTAATTGAAACATATTAATTAGATAATTTGTTGTTAGTTTAAAAGAAACAAATACAGCCCCTCCGAAGCTTTACAGCCGCTTTTCCTTTTTGCTAATAAAAACAAAAACAAAAAAAGTGACATTTATATTAAGATTCAAAGATAATTCTGCACTGACGCTGGTGAAGCAGCGAAGTTTTTGCTGCCTTTCCCAAGGAGCACTTTGGAGGAAAGGCTTGCTCATGAAATACYCTCTCATGGGTCGCTGGGGATTTCTTTTCTCTCTACCTGGCAGAGATTGCCCTTCCCCGCCAGGCACGATCCCCAACCACACTTACCAGCGACCGAGAGAAAATAAATATTCTGGGCGAGAAAGATCCTAGCTACTTTCAATAGAGGATTCAGTCCTGCGGGGTGGTGTCTTGTCACACGTCGAGGAAAAAAATAAAAGAAAGGGGAAAAAAAGAAAAAAAGGGGGGGGGGAGGAATATACTGACTAGAATGGATTCACATACCATGCACTGAAATGCAGCAGAAATCCGAGTCGCCAAGCACGACTGGGTTTCCTGGCGTACCTTGCACAGCCAGGCTCACGCAGTCCTTCCTGGAGAAAAGAGCCTTTTGCCTGCAGCGAACAGTTTCCTTGCATCTAATACGTTTAGTGGATAGTGTCTTAGTGGCATAAATAAATAAATAAGAAAAACGACCCTAGCCATATCTCTGAACCTGACGCTGAGCTCGATCGAGGCTGGTCCCGTCGCCCCCCTTCGTCCCTTCCCTCCTCACTGTTGTCTCTTGCCGGTTTATTTCAGATCTGTGTTTATTGACATTGGACTTGAGCCATTAGGGAGATTTAACAAGTCAAAGCAGTAAATTCAAGCGACGCACTGAACTGCGTTATTTGTTTGAAATAAGCACCTAACTATTTCCCAGAGTGCGGCAGATGCGCGGCTGGGCGCGGCGGCGCAGGCTGCGCGGGCGAGGTAGCTCCGCGGCTTGGGCAGCCCGCGGACATGGCGAAGACGAAGAGGAAAGGGGGACTTTGCAAGCTGAGTTGCCATTCTTACTATCGGGTTGCGTAGCGAGGCATCTCTTGCACCTTTTGAAAATGTTTTGCTTTGGGGCATAATCTTTTCAGATCATTATCTCAGCTGATTACATATAATTTTAAAAGTGCAGCTTCATCTTCTTAGCTGAGCTCAGATTTCGTCTTTGAGGATTATTCTAACTGCTAGATATTAAGAAAAAATAGGAAGGAAAAGAAGAAAATATCCTCGTCGTTTAAAAGTATAGGTCATCGCTTGTTTACGAAAAGTTTGTCGAGTTATGTGTCCATTGATCTGGTGGTAAGTTTTGAGTGCTTTCTTTAGCTGATCATGTTGATATAATCGTGGGTTGGACTTGATGAATGAGTTCAGTTGTCCCCCATCTGACAAGCTTTAGCAGCTTCATGCATTTTAATCAGCCCAATGATTCATGTATTTTCCACCTTTTTTCTATGTGTGGGATCCATCCTCTTTTTAAAAAAATGGTCTCAACTGGATAAATTATCCTCTTTAATCTTAAAACTTTTGCAAGAACCTCGCTATATGTATTTAAGGAAGTGGAGGCGTCACTTGCTCTGTTTATGGTCTAGAAATTCAGATAGCAATCAAGCAGGGATAAATCTCCTTGAAGTCACGGAGGTGGAATTACTGAAGCCTGGGCGCCCATTAGAATACAATGGCGGGTTCTTTTTAATAAGCGTTTAAGTGTCCAGTTGTCTTGTGACTGTTTTGTTTGCACAAACCTCTAAGAGACTAATTTACTAATTTCACTAGATTACTAGTATCATTTTCAACAATTGCAGAATCTTTGCAAAACCTTAAAATAATTGAAGAACCCCACGGGAAAGTCTCGGGATCCAGTTTTCATTGTAGCTACACTGACCTTACTTTTAGAAAGTGGCTGTGTATTGATTTACAGGAAGACGAATAAAAATAATGAGTGTTACAGCTTCCAACACACCACTTCTTAAAACTGTGATTAAAAGATTTTTGGTATGCTTCGTGCTTGTAAGAAAAAAACACAAATGACAAAAAAAAAAAAAAACAGTATTCTGAGACTTAAAAAGAAAATAATTCTTTAAAGTTTTTTTGTCTTGTATGTTCACTCTATATTGTAGAAGTTCACTAGTTTTATCCTTCCTAGAGAAATTTAACTGACTGTAAATAAGCGATAAATATGTGCCCACATGTGCATATATGCAATATGTGGATATATTCAGTATAGCTGTATATGATACGGAAATGCATATATGTGTGTGTGTGTGTATTTGTATAGACAAAATACAGAAAACACACTTATGTATATTATTTCCATTGATAGTGACTATTTTATCTAACATGTTGCAGTGTGTTAATAATTGTATTCATAGCAACCTCATGTGAAAATGCTATATAGGTTATCTAAATATCGAAATAATGTCATTCCTTTTTCATGAACTGATGGTCTTACTTTTCTTGTGTAAACTCTTCAAAAAGACAACTAAGAAACTAAATGCATTTACATATTTTAATGAGAAAATATTATTTGAACGACTAGGTTCATAATTTAATGTAGACACTTTTTTAACCTTTGTCTTAGAACACACATGCTGGGAACAAGAACATCAATATTTAAAACGTCATGCTTTTTCTGTACAGGACAAAAAAAGTTGAGAGGAATTTCTTTACAGCCTCGATAGACACTAACGCGTTTTGTGGGTGTATTTTTTTTTTCTTTAACTTAAGCAGTTCACAACAGAACAACAGTTCAGTTTCCAGCAAACTACCTAAAACTAGAAAGGAGTATATCAAACAAAAGTGCATTTTACACATTTTATAATCATTCCTATTCACAAACATTTACAGCTTCCCTAGCCCCCTCTCTGCTTGTTTGCAAWGCTCCGGCGGAAATCAGGGTTACCTCCGCAGTTTGGACCTGCTGCTGTGATACTTCACGATTTACCAGTGACTGCAGCAGCTTCTCGTAAGCTGCGCTGGGCTGTGTGCTTGGTGACGGATTTACTTTTATTATTAATTTGTTTCTAAGCTATGAAATAAACAGCTACCAGACTGAAAAATAACCAACCCCCCAGGTTCCCAAACCTTCAAACTATTCAAGAGGTCAACAGACAAATTAACTTCTCTCTCTCCTCCGCCCGAAACCTACAGGAAGCGTTCACGGTACAACAGGTCCTGCGGAGGGAGCTCCGCTGATGGCCCGCGCGCACGGCGAGGCGGGCGCGGCGCTGCC
>NW_028186149.1:2333373-2336308 GCF_003343005.1 Rhea americana
CGATTCTGCCCTTCTCCTAACAGCAAGACACACGCGCGCACACGCGCAGAGGGAAGGAGCGTTTCCGGGGGTTTCCAGGACCCAAGCAGGTGGTTCCTTGGACGCTGGAAACACTGCTGCTCTCACGTCGAGAGATTGCTGCTATTTCTCACTGTTTATGGTTTTAAGATCGGTCCCATACAAAAACCCTGCTCTTCCCCAGACAAAGGAAGGGAAGGGGGCAGAGCCGGCAAGGCTTCTCCAGTCTGCAGCAAAGCTAAGACGCCTGAAGTACCTTCGGAGAGCCAGGGGTGCAGGGAGCAGCTCGCAGGGCGCGCGGAGCGGCGCGGCAGCTCGCGCTGCTTTCGCTGTGCCCCAAAGAGCCGCAAACAAAGTTAAGAAACGGCAAAGAAACCAAGACGCCGCAGGGGAGCGGGGCGCAAAGGGCGCAGCAGAAAGGCGGCTCCCGCGAGTGGCAAACCTGCGTTTTCCGCGGGGAGCTTGCTCTGCTTGCGAGGAAAAAGAGAGTGGGGGAAGGCGAGGAGAGGAAGGCAGGAGCGACGGGGCGGGGAAGGGCTGCGAGGAAACTTTGGAGGCCGGGCGGCGGCGGCGAGTCCGCGCGGGGCCCGGGTCAGTGCACCGCCACCGAGTGCAGGGCGGGCGCCGGGCTGGTGAGCGTCTCGCTGGGGGTGGCCGGGCTGCTTTGGCTGGTGGCGGTCTGCGAGGACGTGGGGCTCAGGGAGGGCGGCGAGTTCGAGAGAATGGTGGGGATGGGCGCCGGCAGCGCCGGCAACGCCGGCACCGCCGCGGGGGTAGGCTTGATGGGCACGGGGATGGCCGGCAAAGTCTGCCCCCCATGGCAGAGCGGCTTGATGGGCACGCCGTAGGCGCTGTACTCGCTGCTGGCCATGGAGATGGGGGTGGCGGTGTCGATCATGCCGGAGCTGTACATGTGGGGCCAGCCGGTGCCAATGGAGCTGCCCACCGTAGTCAACTGGTTGGGGAGGGGGTAGGCGGCCGGCATGGGCTGCATGGTGGAAAAGGCAAGTCCCCCGGGCATCTTGTATTCTCTGGCGATGATGTTCTCGATGGCGAAGGGGTGCTTAAAGCTGGAGGGCTGCGACACGCCGAGGTTGTACGTGGACATCTGGGGCAGGTGGGTGCCCGTGGCGGCCAGGGCACTGAGGCGCAGCTTGGCCTGCTGCTGCAGGTACTGCGCCGCGTCGGCCGGCTTGCTGGGGGCCAGGTGCTCGGACTTGAGCACTTTGAAGCGCTTGCGGCGGCGCAAGAAGCTGCCGTTCTCGAACATGTCCCCGCAGCTGGGGTGCAGCGCCCAGAAGCTGCCCTTGCCCGGCTGGTCGGGRCGTCGCGGGATCTTGATGAAGCAGTCGTTGAAGGAGAGGTTGTGGCGCAGGGAGTTCTGCCAGCGCTGCGTGTTCTCCCGGTAGTAGGGGAACCGGTCCATGATGAACTTGTAGATCTCGCTCAGGGGCAGCATCTTCTCCGGGGAGCTCTGGATCGCCATGGCGGTCAGGGAGATGTAGGAGTAAGGAGGCTTCTGGTCACTGTAAGTGTTTCTGCCCGGGCGAGGCATCTTCGCTAGGGGACCCGCAGAGATCTGCAGAAGGGCAGCGACAAGGAAGGGGTCGGGGTGCGGGGAGGGGTGAGTCCGGGAGGGTCTGCACCGACCGCCGGCCGCGGCTGGGGGCGGGGGTGGAGAAAGGGGCGCGGAGGAAGGGCGCAGCGGGGCTTCGCCCCCCGGGAGGGGAGGCGGGCGGGGGGTGCGGAGCGCGGCGTTGCCTTCCGCGGTCCGGCGCCGCCGCAGTCCCGCGTCGGCCGAGTTACTCTAGGGCTCGCTCTGCCTCTTGAGCTTGGGGAGGAGGAGAGGGGACGCTTCCCAGCCCTCCTCTCCCCTCCTGCTGCCACCCCACGCCACGCCAGCCCTACGTATGCCCACCTTAAAGTTGCTGGAAGTTGACAGTCTGCATCCGGGACGCAGCTGGGAGTGGGGGCTCTTTCCCAGCCCGGTCGTCCGGCGCCTCTCTCGCTCCCTTCCCGGCCACTGGTCCGTTTTAGTCCCGAGGAGGCAGCGAGCTGGCTCGGTTTGGGGAATCCTCTTGTCCAGCCCTCCCTTCTCCTTCGCAGGCTGAATCAGCTTCTTTTACACCACTGGCCGCTGGACGGTAGCAGGGGCTTGTTTGCTTCTCTGCAGCCGAGATGAGCTAAGTGGTTGCCTCCATGTCCTTCCTCTAACCATCTGATAGTTTCGTGTGGTGACATGAGCAGAAAAGACCCCTGTAGAGGCGCTTCATTAATGTGCCACTTCTTCGCTATCATATGACAATCGCCTTGGGAGCAGGGGGAGGGGAGCGGGGAGGAGGGGGCTGCAGAGAAAGGCATAATCTGGTTTCATTTACACCTATTTACATGGACACCTTGGGCCAATAGGAATCATTTCCATTTGAAGACAAGGCGAGGGGTGAAAAGGCTCCACAAGCGGAATTGCAGTGTGCTGGTACCCAGTAACGGGGGTGCGGGGGGTGAAGGTATGCGCTAACCTTTCTGTGGACTTTGCAGGAAGCTTAGTCTGCAATTCACGCTTACAAATGGAGCTACCGAGCAGTGGGATGTTTGACATGGAAATTACTTGGCTGTGGTATTCTGTTTGTTCTGCATTGTTATCTGATTTGTATTGTTGGCTAACTTCAGGCGAGCCTTCTTCCCTGTTAGGAGCGACTTTCTCCTTGCCRTCTCCGACCGAGCCCCTGCTTCGCTCGCGAAGGCTTGTTCCGGCGAAGAGAAAGACTGGCGCTCCTCCGCCCCCGCCCGGGGGTTGCCTTCCTCCCCGCTCTAGAGTCGCGCGTTGGGGTAGTTCCCCGAACCTACTGGGGCTAAAACGTGGAAGTCGCCTTAAAATCTGCCGCAGCGCCCAGGCTCGCTGTGGGCGGCCGGGGCG
>NW_028186149.1:2336463-2342668 GCF_003343005.1 Rhea americana
CACCTCTGGCGGGAGCCCCTGCCGGGGCGCCCGCTGCGCCTGTGCCGCTGGGCTGGGCTGGGCTGCGCGGTGCGCGCGCCCGCGTGGGTGCGGGCGGCCGRGGGGGCTGACCCTGGAGCTGCCGCTTCCTCTGCTCCTCTCTGCTGCGTCCTTGCCCGGTGCCGCGGCCCCGTCGGGGAGCCGCAGCTCCGCCGAGCGGCTCGCTGCCCGCCGGCTCTTGCGGGAGGAGGTTTAGGCCCTGGAGGTCCCCGGCGTGCCCTGGCCTGTGGGGGAAGTTTGTGTGATATGTATTGCCGAGGCTGCGGTGCATCCTGTCACCCTAGAGCCAGAATAAAAGATTGGCTCGGGAGCTGCAAGCCCGGGAAAAAAAGATCCTTTGTGGTGAATACACACCTACTCCATTAACAGTATTTTCGGAGCCGGTCAATAACTCACCAAAACGTAACTTAAACACGATGAATTTAGGAGATTAAACAATTTCATTAATATTGAAATGGCTGCTGAGGCTGAGCACGCCCGCTTGAAATGCAAGCGCACGTTTTTCAATATTAACAGAAGTACTTGAAGAAAAGAATAATGTCACCTTCTTAATTCAGCAAAAATAACTGGGGTGGGGGAGGGAGCGCCCGCTCCGGCTGTCTGTGTAGAGTGGTCTTCTGTGAGATAGGCTCTGCATGGGGATTAGAGTCCTCTCCTAGGGACAGTTCCCATCCAGCAGGGCTCCCTGAAATTCTGCAGGAGCCTGAGAACGGCTTTAGCACTGCAGCTAGACCCGACGTCGGGTCTGTTACACCGAGTTCCTCTCGTTGCAGCCCGGCTGCCCTCCGTCCYGCCTCATCCCTCTTTCCCGGGGGAGGATGTCGTTTAGGGAAAAACGGGCAAATAATGGTGTTTCTCGGAATCGGAGCAGCCGAGCTCGGCGCCGCGATRCCAAACTGGCGAGCCCGGGGCGGGGGACCTGCCGCATGTCATTGCCCTTGCGGAGCGGGGGCCGGGGGCCAGGGGCCGGAGCCTGACAGCGAACGCGAGGTGCGCTGTGCGAGCCGGGCAGGGCAGGGGACGGGCCGGCGCCCCGCTCCGGAAGGTGGGCGGGGGAGAGCCGCTGRGCTCTGGTTAGAGTTTAGGAAAGACGGTGCTCTGAAATGAGCACAGATTCCTCCGGCGTCCCCTAGGACACCGGGCAGAAAGCGCCTGTTGTTGTATTGGGAACCCCCGAATTTGTAGGTTTAAGGGGAACACCCATCGATACACACACACACAGTCTTTTCTAACAAACCCCCGTTCAGATTTTGTTTTTCAGCCCAAGTTCACTCCTGGGATGCTTGTGGAGACGACAGCTCGGAAGCAGCACGGGCGTAAATAAAATCCACAGGCTGACAAACTCTTTTCTTCTTCTTTTTGCCGGTACCTTTTATTTACGAAGAAAGAAAGAAAGAAAGAAAGAAAGAAAAGAAAGAAAGAAAGAAAGAAAGAAAGAAAGAAAGAAAGAAAGAAAGACTGGCGCAAATGGGAAGCCGTAAGCTGTAAAGTTAAAGAAAAGTCGACTTCCGTTGTCATTTGCTGGTCCGAGTGCAAATGAGGTATGTTTGTAAGTGGCCCGATGTTTTTCCTCTGTGTAAAGGAATGTGTGAGCGGAGGGCTAGGACAGGCAGAGCGATCCCGGTAATTGATACCCAAAGTTTCACCTCATGCTAAGCACRCAACAAATGACAGACTTGGGCAATATAGGATTTAAATGTAACTTGGAGCATTTGCCTTTTACTTTGAAAGCCAACATTATGGAGGAGGAGAGGGGGCGAGTACGAGTGCTTGCAAAGTGAGTCCAAATCTATTGTGCAGAAAACCAAAACAAACAGACATTTTTCTGAAGCCTAATTCAAATACGAAGCTCAGTGGAAGTGTTCGGAAAACTGTATAAAACATACATAAGTCAATTATATCAATGTGCAAACCTAATGGAAATCTATTTCGTGCAATAGCCATTCAGTCCTTCCATGGAGCCCATCACGGACCACCTTTCTGCATGGAAGGTTTGCAATAGCCCCCTTTCCCACAAGCCAGACCACACACGCTTACAGATTTGGTAATAATTTATGCTAATTTTCCTCCATAAATCCACAATTCGCTTCAGTGGCAAGCGGGGCTGTTGAGAAAGGAAAAGGAGACAGAAAAGTGACAAATACAATATTGATTTTGAATCCTTCTGGCTGTAGGCAGGTGTGTTCCTTTGCAGAGGGGAGGAGTAGGAGAAGGGCTGTGAGGGGAAGCCAAGAAGTTTTCCAGGGATAAAAAAATCCACACAGTGTGAAAGAATAGCTCGCCAACCTTGTTAATATTTACAAACCAGTTGGGAGAAAAGGGAAGGGGGGGGGAAGTACCAGCTTCTTAGGGTTTCCTAGGCTGCGAAGCACAATGCCAGGCTCTGAGCAAGCTTCCCCCGTTTTGGAAAGTCAACTCCAGGCTGCTGGTTGTGGCCGCATTTCGGCTAAGCCTCGCTCCCTCGCTTTTTTTTTTTTTTTTTTTTTTTTTTTTTTTTTTTTTTTTTTTTTTTTTTTTTTTTTTTCTCTTTGCTTCCTGGGGGCCGGCAGGGAGAAGGAAGCGGAGAGATTTGGGCTCTCCCGCTTTATTTGTGTGTTTGAATTACCGACGAGGAGGGCGAAGTGCTCCGGCCGCTCTGGGAACTGCGGCAGGGCTTTGTCCCCCGCACATTCTTTACCAAAGCTGCCACTTCGGCGTGAAACTACTTAGCGCCCTTTCAAAAGGATTTTGTTCCTTTCGCACTGAGCACTGAACAAACTCCCCCGCCTGCCAGCGCTCAGCTGAGGACTGCTCCGCAAACCTGTGCTCCTGGTGGCTCCGCAACCGCCTGCGGTCGCGGTGCCCTTTGTGCCACGGGGCCGCGCCGGGCCCGGCCGCGCCCCGCGGGGGCCGCCGTCGCCAGCGGCTCCTACCGCAGCCGCCTTGCTTAGTGCGAGCTGCCTCCCTGCGCTCTATGCGCCCGCCCCGCCGGGGGTTTCGAGCACCGACAGCCCAACCCGGGACCTTACCCCGCTGCGCCGTGCCCGCGGATGGGGCGGAGGATGTCCCCTGCCCCAGGGCACCTTCCCTCAGCCACAGGCAGGACGGCCGGCGGGCCCTTACCCYGGCACCGCCTGCCCTGCCTCTCCGCCAGGGCCCCCGAGGGAGATGGGCCCGGCCGTGCCCGCTGCCAGGGCCCGCCGGTGGCTGGCCAGCCCCCAGGGCCTCGAGCGGAGCCGCGCTCGGCCGCGGCCGCTGCCTGCCCGGCACCTGGGGTTCCCGGTCCCAGCGCCTGGGACAAGGCTGCTCTCCCGGGGCAGCTGGCTCCCGCCGGGGGCGGGTTTCCCAGCAGAGCTGCTTTTCCCTCCGCACTCCACCTGCCGCCGGGGCAGATCCGAACGCGCTAAGCGATGCACCTCCGCGCCGCCCCCGAGGAGCTGGGGCCGCGCAGCGGCGGCTCCGGCCCCGCGGCTCCGACACACGGTGCGGGAGCCCGGGCGGCGCGCGCTGCCGTGCTTCCGGCCGGTGCGCAGTCTGCGCGCTCCTGCCGCGCTCAGCCGGGCCCCGCGGCGCGGCTACTGCCGTCCTCCTGGCGGGTGGGCACGGTGCGCCCGGGCCGTGGGCCTCCGCGGTGTCGCCGCTTCTCCCCGAGTGGCTCCTGGGGACCGTTCTGGTAGCGCGGTCCGGCTCGAGCCCCGAATACTGTCGTGAGAGCCCAGCTTTGCAGTGAAGTTCCCTTCCCCTTCCCCTTCCCCTTCCCTTTCCCCTTCCCTTCCCGGAGGCACAGCAGTATTTATCTAAACTTAGGGGGTTTGTTGATTCATTTATTTATGTATTTCAAGAAGTATCAGGGGAGGCCTTGCAAACTTTTCCCTTTAAATCTTCTCTTTTAAATAAATGTCCCATTTCAAGCTGCCCTCTTTTCTCCTTTTTTCACATTGTAGGAAATATTGAAAATGCCACCTTAGTATTGAAGGGATTAACTTGCTTTTCTCCCAGCCCCTAACTCTGGTGTAAAGGGAGCAGTAGATCAACTGCATAATGTGTGCACTGTTTGGTCATTTGTACAAGCAGAACAAAGGTTGAGCTAAGCCAAATTGCATTGCACTTGTGAACCGAGTCCCAATTTGAAGTATCTTTTACAGCAGGGGGAATGAGAACAATTTCGTGTATGTCTAAAAGGGAATAACAAAGCCACTTTCTAGAGCATCTCAAAGTGAAGTAGTGAGGCGTGACATTCCCAGGGTGAGGAGGGACAAAGGCAGGGTCAGGGGGATGAAAAAGGGAATCAAACAGCCACTTTCACATGTCTGCCCTCAACTGCTGCACCTCTCCATAATAGGAAACAACTGTTGTAAAAAGGGGGATTGCTCCCATTCATTCAAAATAGCAAATGATAGCTAAACAACATTGTCAAAACTGAATCAACTTCTGTGCAGTACCACCCAGAAAAAGGTATTGTGTTTTGGTTAATAGCTGGGTGGAGCAAACGTGATTTTCTTTTCTTTTTCCTTCTTTCTTTTTTTACCTTCTTTTTTTAGAAAAGAAATTCTTGTATCCAAACAGTTTGTTTCATAAAGATTTTATTTTATTTTATTTTATTTTATTTTATTTTATTTTATTTTATTTTATTTTATTTTATTTTATTTTATTTTATTTTATTTTCAGGATTTGTCGAAGCCAGGCTCACCTCACTGATGCTTTCTCCCGCAGTCTGCTCTTGTCTTGCCGTTTGGCACAAAACAAGAAAGAAAAAAAACCTCTAAGGGTAAGGTCCCCTTTTCTGTGTAGCCAGAGTTGTAGTGCAAAATACTTAAGGAATGTAGGTCTTTCCCGAATTGCGTGTCTGAGACGCCGGGCAAAAACTGCCTTTAAAATACTAACTTATTACTAAATCAAACATAGTGACTCTTTTTATGGTAATTGACGATGATTTTAAAGTGCATCCCCACAAGAATGATGGCACGTGTGTTGCAGTTATTTCCCCTCTTTAAAACCGAAGGTAATAACCGTTTCAGGAATTCGGATTTCAGGAGAAACTTTAAGGAAACGTTTTCCGCCATTGTGTGAAGCTTTTAACGAGTTGGCATTTAATTAGGGTCTGAACTTTGAATGCGTGTATTTTTTCCCTGTTGGCAGGGGGCATGTTTGCAAGCAGATCTTTAGCGTACCGCTACGAGACCGGGCGGCGCCCGGGGGCCAGGCTGTGTGACCGTGCGTGCTGCTGCTCCGCGCGTCCCCTTTCCGCCGCGCCCCCCCACCCGCGCCGCCCGCCCGCCTGCCACCCACAAAGCGGCCCGGAAGGGCGGCCAGGTGCCCGCGCCCGCCGCGGCGAGCTGCCGGCGAGCACCTCGCCTGCCGAGCAGGGAGCGCAGCGCCGCGGGCAGCCGAGCCTGGCGGGCGTGCGGCACTTGGGTCACTTGTGCCAACCTCCGGCCGCCACCCTCACGACAGGAGCGGGGCGCTTGTCTTTCCGGCAACGCTCAGCTCTGCAGCGAAACCGTATTAACCTTCTTTAATATTTCATTCCTGGAAGAGGTTCTTTGGATCTAACTTTAGAAAGATTTCCCCGCAGCGATTTCTTCCCTTATGTTTTTTTCTCCGTCTTTATTACTGAGCGATACTGTGCTCATACACCATTTAATCAGCTAAAGAGGAAAGTATTTGATAGAATATTTTTTTTTCCTTTGGTGAGGAAAGATTTTTACGTGGGAATAAAAGGCATGGCGAGTGGCAGGGGTTTTTGAGCCCTCAGAGAGATAAGATGTCGTAAAGGGGAAAGTCCCCTTGGGTTTTTTTCCCTGGAAAATGTTTCCTTCGGAGTCTGCTGTCTTGGGCCACGACCTGTAAAACCTCTAGCGCTGTGTTTTGGAGGGCAGCAGCCCGAGCTGGCACGAGCGCTTTCGCACGGAGGCAGATTGGTACTGTGAGAAGTCACGGCACCAGCGGAAGGAGCCGCCGCGCCGCTCTCCGCGGGCGCGGTGCTGCCGGCCCGCGCACCCGTTGGCGGGCTCACGCGGGGCTGCGCGGAGCTGGYTGGGGAAACGGTTTGTGTATTTCACATTATCATCCCGCTATCTGCAGGCAATGTAGATTTTCTAAAGATCTAATGAATAAACAACCAGCAAGTGCTGGCGGTGTAATTTACATTGTTAATGCCTACATGTGTATAATAAATATGCATTTG
>NW_028186149.1:2342939-2345110 GCF_003343005.1 Rhea americana
CGGCGCGGCCTCCCGGCTCGGGGCGGTGGCCGGGCGGCAGCCCGCACTCATTTCGCGGTGAAACCTGCCACCGCTTAAACAGAGAACAATTTAAATGTAAAATATTAGCTCATTGTATTAGTCTGGAGGTGCAAAGAACAAGCCGTTCAGAAACTGAGCTTCAAAGGCATCGGATTCCCTCAAGGAAAAGTTTACTAACGCGGATGGGAAGCTCCCCTCCACCCACCTCCTCCCCGCCCTCCTCCTCCTCCTCCTCCTCCTCCTCCTCCTCTTCTTCTCCCTCTCGGCGCGCGTTGGACACAAACGATTTTCCCCGAACGCCTCTGTAGAGGGCATCCCTGACCAGATTTCTTCCCCTCTCCGTGCACAGCCCGCTCCGGCGCTGGGAACCGCGCAGCGGGGCCGCCCCGCTCCGCGCAGCCCGGGAAGGCGGCTGCCGCGCCGCCGCCGCGGCTCGCGCCCGGAGACCTCCAACGGGGGGCGAGGCCGCCTTTTGCTTGCAGCTCTTAAGGCCGAAAGGCTTGGCCCGGGCAGCCTCTGCTGACTTCACCTTGGGAGGGATAAAGATTTTCTCCTAATTTTTCGCTACGGACCAGGTGCCACTTTCTTATACTGCCTGATGTCTCATCTTCAGCGAGGTGGATCTGGCATACATTATTTTAATTAAGTCTATGGCGATTTACTTTCCTCTGAGATCTATTCCGCTGTGCAATTAGGAACGTATTGGTGCTAGCACATATGAATATTCAGGAGAGTGTCAATTAATTAGCAGACAGAGGAACCTCATTATGGTGCTCGAAACCCTTTTAGTGCTAAGCAGAATTAAGGGGGCATTTGCCGATGTGCTGGATTAGTGAATATTTTACTGCGCGCTCATTTAACTTCATTATCATAGCACTTACGCTACCCTCTGATTTTATTAATTAAATTGCTCATTAATTTACCCAGAAAGAGGGATAAAAGTTTTATGACGCCACAGCACTTGCGTAGACAGCTTAGAAAGCCACCTCCCGCGCCGCCCCGCCGCTCGGCAGCGCCGTCCCCGCCCGGGCGGCCCGGACCCCGCGCTGCGGCCCCGCGCGTCGCACGCACTTTATTTTGCAGCCGTGAACTAGATACATTTTCATTTCCTGTAACCCTAGAGATACGTATAATACAGCAATTAGTGCAGCTTCAGCAAAGGGGGAAAAGGGTATCGCTGGGCGTTTATAGTACAGGCTGCAGTGCTCGTCTTTTTTTTTTCTACTTAAACCTTTTYTCAGCATCTCGGGAGTGGGAAAGCTCACGATGCGATTAACCGCTTAATCGCTGTGCGATGTGCTGGAAGAAGAGGAGTGATCTCCTCTTTCCTGGTTTTCTGGACAGAATCAAGTGCGATCTCTCTTTGAAAGAGGAAGAGGTGAAATGTTAAGTATCTCGCCGAGGAGCTCAGAGAATCCCTCCGCGATATCGGGAGCAGTGGCAGCACTAAGCTCTGGCTGGGGAGTTGCGTTTTCTCAGTGCAAGTAGAACTGCGAGGATCAGAAGACAGTGAGCAGGTTCGCAGGATTACACTCATTTTCTAATTAGGCAATACTTGAATTCTCGTAATTTTTCCAAGGAGCATTGTATTAAGAGCAGCTATTTAAGAAATGTCCGTGGGATATTGTGCTTTGCAAAAAACAAACAAAAATTCCCTCAGAAATGTTTAATATTAAATATTAATCGAATTTAAATTTAATAGCCGTATCCTGCGACAGTTACAGATGTGCGGGAAGCTGTAGATAATCAGCCCTTGTGCCTCTTCACACAGGCGGGATCGACYTGGTGTCAGGAGAGGCTCCGCAGAGGAAAGGGAAATCGGTGGAATTGTGTTTAAAAAGTCACCTTTATTTCAACACTGAGCGCGGAATTTGCCCAAAAAGGTTAGAAAGACAAACATTAAATCTGCCTTCACAAAGGGAGCTGCTAAATAGATCCGAAATTAATATGCATGTAAAATTAATTAGCTGCATTTCATGACATCAAAATAAGTACCTGGGAAACAAGAACACCTTCTGGGCATTTGGAGCCATATGCTAGAATTATAGTTAATTGACTAATTACATAAATTAGGCATTAATTTTACAACACATCAAGTATAAAAGATATCTCAATTAATTGTGCATAGACGAGGTTAAAGGGGAGGCGGC
>NW_028186149.1:2345412-2390412 GCF_003343005.1 Rhea americana
CCTGGTCGCATCATTTAACTTGCACAGGGTGTTTTGCAGCACGGGGCTTGCTTTTTTTTTTTTTTTTTTCTTTTTTTTTTAAAAAAAAAAGGTGTAAAAAACCCTCCACATCCCTGAATGCTTTATGCTTTCCAAGCAGGAAGGAAAACTCAACTGAATGGAGAGAAGGCACAAGGTGGGTCAGCTTCCAGTGAAATGAGGTGTTTCCCCCTTGTCTTGTGAGAGCAGGGTTGAGTTTCAACGGAGATTAAAAAACTGAGGTAACCTCTCCCTTTGTGTAGCTGTTACTGCCCCTTCGCCAAAGGCCCAGCCAAAGGTGGCTTCCTGGGCAGCGAGCAGGGCAGAGGGATGGTGAGGAAGCACTTGGTAGTGCTCCCCTCACCTGCCCAGGAGAAAAGGAGGGCCCTGTCTCATCCAACAACAGGCTGCCGTGTTACTGGGAGCTGTCTTTGGAACTAACAACTTAAGTATGAGGCTGGTTGTATTAAAATGCAGGAAGGATTTTGAGCTAATCAATCAGAATAATTATGTTTTAAAGGTTAAAATGGGAGAATTCAAACCAGCAAGGGAGCTCTGAGCACTGAAGAAAACCTCTGCTGTGGAGAAAGGAATGGAAAGATTTTCATGCTGTACCAGAAGTACTTAGGAAGGGACTGGTAAGTGATTTACATTGGGATGTATCAAACACCACAAGGTGAAGAAATATTTCATACTCTCCCATTTCTGGCAAACACCACAAGGTAAAGAAATATTTCATACTCTCCCATTTCTGGCCAGGTGGTTGTGGTGAAGCTAGGGGTAAGCCTCCCTGACTGAGCAGGAGGTATGCAGCAAGCCTCTGCCTCCGGCCCTAGTTCCAGGACGCCCCTTAGCAAGGGCTTACTTCCCCCTCTAAGGAGGATAGCAAGGGATCTTCCCCACTTCCCCAGTGCCTCCCATTGGTTCTACCCTACACTAAAGTAAACAAAATTCAAGATCTTTGCTTCTTTGTAAATAAATTCTCATACAAAGTGGTCTGGCTGCATTAGTTACAATATAGCTTGACTGCTGATGGGCTAGAAAACAGATGAAAACCTGCCACATGCCTATCTTTTTATTGAGACAAAATGTTCATTTTGATGTAGCCGTTTTGTGCTGTTGCCAGATGCTGAAGGTACTTGAGGGAGATGTTGACAAGTGGATAATTGTCAGCAGAACTAAAACAGACACTTTGTTTACAGTTGAGCATGATTAATTGAGAGTAAATAAAACAGCAGCTCTGTCCATAAACCCTCTGAACAGCTTAAGTTCAAAAAGAGGCAGCATACTCCAGAAAGGAACGAACTGAACTTGTCATCGTTTTTGAGAAAAGGATTGTACGCAGGRGTCAGTAACTTAGCACGATAATTAGAATACCTGGTGCAGCATGGGGCACCAGCCTCTAGGTTTCAAGCCACATGGTTTCCTGCCTGTTTTTCTCTCTGCCAGTTTCCTTTTTTTGTTCATTTTGGTTTACCTGGATCACAAGAGTTGTGGCTCAGAAATTGATTTAAAAGGAGAAGTTCTGCAGCTGAATGCTGGAAGGGGCTGACATATTCCAGTAAGGATACCTTATTAACAGTAAAATATTAAGTGATGCTGTAATCTTCCTTTCTACATTATAACTTAATGTTGCTAAAGAACATCACACACTTTATAACAGCAGTGAACTGCTCGGATTAGTAATGATGGTCAGTAAGCCCCAGGTATAGTTGGCAGTTTCTTTGTAAACCAAGCTATGTTTCTAATTGTATCATTTGTAGCAATATACATTACCCAGAAATGTACAGAAGGTGGCATAGTTAGTGTCTAAGTGATACTTACGCTGCTCAAACTAGAYAGATGCTACAGCTCAATGGGAGGGTTGGGGAAAAATAGCACTTACCTATTCAGAATTGCTGGAATATGGTGTTTGTGCATATCATCTTTCTCAAAATTGTGATTTCTTTTCTCTCCTGTGTGATTGATCCACTCTGAAGCCACTTCCTGTGAATTATTCTTGCTTTAATGAATGGGAGCTCTACTGAGAGACCGTTGTAAAACGCTGCTTAGCCTCACCAGCGTGTATCGCACTTTTCAGCAAAGTCTCTTAATCTATATTCAAACATCCTGCCTCAGTCCTGTCCTTGGGTGGTTTGCAGCTTATAAGAATAGCATATCCATGTGTCTGCCTGTTGCCAGTGGGTACTCAAATGACTCCTGAATATATTGCAGCTGCTAGCTTCTATATGAGAGACAAATATTTGTTCTGTCAGCATTGAATGAGAGGTAAACTCTTTTCTTACTTAATTGAAGAGTATTCTTTGTTTCCAAGTGAATCAATTTACTGTGGCATACAGAGAGTTAATTTTGGGGAGGGGAGGGGAGGGTACTATGTCTATTCTGCTCTCATTGACTTTAACCCTGAAACAGAAGGTCTGGAGACAGCATTCTATGCTTATTACCAAGGAAAGCCTGTATGAGAATCTTCTCCAGTCTGTGGCCCACAGTGCGGCCACTGGTGGCCACGTTAAAAGGGTTCCCTGAGGAATGGTAGGGCACTACCYGCCTGTTACAGCTAGGTCTGCTTTAAGAGAAGGGAAGACTGACAGGAGTTYGCAGGAGGTTGCATGGTGATATGCTTTTATCTGTCTTTTGAACATGCAAGTCATATTTAGTTCCTGTTTTGCACTCTTGAGGACCAATCATGTCACCATCCTCCTGTCCAAAGATACCAGTAGCATCAGGGGGCTGCTGGTACAGTACTCATACGTGGAGTGATTCAAAGGCAGCAGTTACAGCCTGTATGGGGAAGGTGGTGTACTGCATAGGCGGTTATAGCAGGCACACTGTGAGTGCCATGCAAGATCTGTCACATACGCACGATGACCTGATGTTTCTAGCATTTCTTCTGCTTACTGGCTGCTGGGCTCCTGTCCAAGGGAGACCYTTGTTCTTGGACCCATGCCTCATAGTACTTATTTATTCTACCTGTTCAGTAGCTTGTCAGTAGGATCTTTAAATAGTGGACATTTGGACAGTTTACCTTATCATAGCCAATAGGATTTTTTTCCCTTTAAAGTCCTCTATACCCTTAATATTTCTCAAGTTCCTTCCAAAGCCTTTTTCCTTCTCTTTTCTTCTTCTGCACTGATGACTTTGCTCTGCCCTTCCCTCATCTAGAGTGCATCTCTTCCTTCCAAGCATATGCTTGTCTAAGCTGCAGCAGTTGTTGCTTGTCTGTGCAGCTCAGAAGTGCTCCAGGATGCTCCCCAAAGGCTGCAGCACTTCAAAGGAGATGCTGCAGGCTCTCAGCAGTCAGAAAACAGGCGCTTGGGGTGCTTGAAGCCCCAAAGGTGGCTGCTGGCATGGATGTAAGAGGAAAAGCTCCTTTCAACGAGCAGCTTTGGAGTTTCCTTCTGTATGGGAGCACTGGGCACTTTGGGGATAAGGCAGCATGCCAGGTTCCTCTGTGCAGGTTGTGAAGATCTTCCCGGAAGCTAGAGCAGCTGTGTTGAGAACTCCTGGGTGGGTCAAAGCACCAAGGGAAGAAAAAGAGATTGAGAGTRTTATCTGTTCTGCTGCTGATAAACTTTTCAACTCTCAAGTTGTTGTTGTTGTATGCTGTCTTTAACTCCACTGTGTTACTTATCCAGATGGTAGTAGGTGTCAGCTCTCCATACAGGAGGCTGTATTTAGCTGCAAGACAGAAGGAAAGAGTGTTTTCCATAATTATGTCACCTTTGTGCTTTCACTCGAAGTAATTTCCACCCGAGATTCTCTGACCAGACATTGGGAGATAAGATACCTTTGTCCACACTCATAGCCTAACAACCTAGCACCTTCATGAATGAGGTATCTATGCAAAATGGAGAACTGTCRCACAAAAAACAGGCCCAAAGATGGAAGATTCTAATTCTGTTGGCATCAGTGGAAAGGGTGCATCTGATGAAAGATAATGATCTATCTTGTTCACAGACAGCACAGTACTTTCGTGTGAGGATTTGCTCAGTTTKTTTATCACCCAGGGACAATAGCTGTGCTGCTCAGACCACAAGAATGTCTGTTAAAAATGGCCACAAATTTTATAGATGCTGTAGTGTACAGCAAATGTGGAGAAGTCTCAATTACTACGTGCTACACGGCCAAAAGGTCCTAGCTGAGTTCAGATCTYACTGTTGAAGACAACATACAATCTCAAGCCCTCCTACCTTTCAAAGAGGTTTTCAGCTGCTGTGGTCTGGCAGTTGTGCTGCACTGATAGGAAGGTGTGAACTGGATGTTTCAGTCTAACTGGCCCAGGGAACTTTTGCTCCCGTCAGTAACGTGCCCCTGAGAATTGCAGGCGTAACTGACAGATGGATGTAGGATATCCTTTTCTCATGGTCAAAACTAGTGGATACTGAAGGCAGTTCTCTGGCTGTCTTTTACCTTGAAAGACCTTGAGTTGGAGTCTAGACTGAAAGAATGAGCCAGACACATGAAGGTGAATGTGTTTGCTGCTGACACATGGAGACGCATATTGGTAACCATCTGCTGGGAGTCCTTGTAGTTAGCTGCGGAGGTAYGTTTTTACATGTAGACTCTGAATGCTGTATACATGATCTACTTTATATGCRTATGGTACCAATTCAGTAGGTGTGTAGGCATTAAAGACTGGTTTAATGATATTTATCTTACTGTGTATTCTCTTTGTGTGGGATCAGACTATCTTCTTATACATTAGATGGTAATTCCTCTGGCAAAACAGGCTTTTTTTTTTTTTTTTTTAAGAGAGATTTTTTTAAGAGGAGTTTGTACATGAAAATCCCCAGAGACTTAGCACAATTCACTTTTTGCACTATATGTATGTAAAGTTCATGTGTATTTGCAGAGTAGAACTTTGTTTAACTTTGTTGTCATTAATGGTCAGAAATGCCATGGCACTACTATTTTAAGAGTCAGTTATACATAAAACATTCTAACAGGATTATTAGGAAGTATTAAAATGCTTGAGAATATATGTGACACAAGAAGAGGCACAAAATTGCTGTGTACTTAGYGTGTATAATGCAGCCTGCTCAATTTGTTCCTGGACATTCAGAGGAGAATACATTTTCTCTTTTTAATTGCACAAGATGACAAGACCTTTTAATTAAGGTGGCATCTATAGTATTCATATACTGCAAAACCCACAAATGACTAAAACTTAATAGCTTCATAAAAACTATGGTTAGGGCTTTTACCAACATTGCGATCACAGCAAAAGATTTTAAATCAGCTACCTCAGAAGTGACCATATGGCTGCACAAAGAGGCAACAGAACTACTAATTCTGAGAATGGTAGCTGCTCTCTTCTCTACAGAAATAAGCCATGTGTGATTTTTATGGTTGTAGTCATAAAATTGGTAAACCACCTTTCTGTCTGCCTCTTTATATGTATCTGCCCTCCCATGTCAAACAGATTTGTGTAACTTTTGTAACATTCTATGCTTACACTTAGAAGACACTTAGGGGGAGAGAGGGCAAAATGACTGTTCTTCACTCAACTTTTCCCACAGGCTTCAAGGGGCCATAAGGGAGGATTTCGCATGTGGATAAATGTGCGGAAGCACATGGACAGGGTTAAATGCTGTAGGAAGAGAGGAGGGGGCAGGAAGCCTTGATTCCCCTCAGCTTTGACATTGGCTTGCTGTCCAGCCTAGGAAACCACACCATAGAATCACAGAACGGGTAAGGTTGGAAGGGACTTCTGGAGATCATATAGTCCACCCCCCCTGCCCAAGCAGGGTCACCTAGAGCATGGTAGACAGGGCTGCATCCAGGCAGGCCTTGAAGATCTCCAGAGAAGGAGACTCCACAACCTCTCYGGGCAACCTGCTTCAGAGCTCCGTCACTCTCACAGGGAAGAAATTCCCCCTCACGTTCAGACGAAACTTCCTGTGGTCCAGTTTGTGCTGATTGCCTCTTGTCCTGTCACATGGGACAACTGAGAGCAGTTTGTCCCCATCCCCTTGGCACCCTCTCTTTGGGTAGTTAYACACATYGATMAGATCCCCCCTCAGTCTTCTCTTCCCCAGGCTGAAGAGGCCCAGCTCGCRCAGCCGTTCCTCACRGGGCAGRTGCTCCAGCCCTCTGATCACCCTCGTAGCCCTACTCTGGACTCTCTGCAGCAGCTCCATGTCTCTCTTGTACTGGGGAGCCCAGAACTGGACACCAGCTGCTTTGGGGCTCACTGGACTGCAATAGAGCCACTACTGTAACATGTGATGTTAATAGTTTATGAGTACAATCCTTTAATAAGGATATATACATAGATTATCTTGTTTCTTCTCCCTTTCCTGACAATGAGAGTCTTACACTTGCTGCACYGATATTGGTGGTGGGGGCACTCCTTCATTGTCCCCGCTTTGCRGGACGCCATGCTGCAGCCTCCCAGAAATCTTAGGAGGTCACCTTCTGCCGCTGACGCGGGATACGTGGCAGCTGCACATTGCTAGGTTTTGCCCTGGTAACTCTAGTGATAATGCAGATGGTTCTTGGTGGCCCTTGTAAGGGGTTTTATATCTATATCTATATCTTTGTATCTTTTTTTCTGTATTTTCTCTTTTTCCTTGGAAGGCAGAGGAATATTAGGCAGGTGCTCAAGTAAGATCTTTTTTTAGCAAAAGCTTTTAGGTTTTTTTTCATCACATTCAGTCTATGGAAAAAGCACCTCAGTGTATTTAACAGGCAGACATTTTACAGGCATTTCTTTCACCACAGAATTAGATATGTAACCGTTTGTTTTTAATCATAATGTGTCATGATGCACAGAGTTCCTCGAGCAGTCCTTGTTATCAATTAAAAAATAAACCAGATTGTATAATTCAGCATTTCCTTTGGGATTAGTTTAGAAAGTGACATGATTTTTTTTCATTTTATTTCTAAAAATACTGCATTGTTTACAAGATAAGTATTTAAATAATTTAAAGATGCAGTTCCAAAGAGAGACCTTGTTAGAGTGAAAAGTGCTTTTCCGTAAGAACCTTTTGCAAGAGAGAAAAGCAGTCAGTAAATAGAGGAAGAATAAGAGACCTTGGCATGTGTTAACATTTAGCAACATTAAAATTAATCATGCTAATTGTGTGATATGATAATAGTGAATGATGCTCATCAAATGTATTTTCTCCATTGTGAGGTTTAACATACCACTGATGCTTGTGGGTATGAAAGCAGTCCCTTGGGGTTGAGTTCTTGGGGCTGTGCTTTGCGATGCTTTGTGTGACTGCTGGGCTTATTGCGTGGGCCAATGTCTCTGATTCTTTGGTCCCCTTCTTTGGTCCCCTTCATATCATTAGTGCAGCCTCAAGGGGCCTGAACAGCAGCAGTTGATTAGCTAAGTAGGCTGAAAAGGCTGCAGTTGGCCCATTAGCATTGCCTGGATCTCTGGTGGTCTGGGTCTCATGGCATAGGAAAAGCTGGGTTCCCACCGTTTTCTCCCCTTCATTTCAACCATCCACCTTCTGTTTTGCTTCCTGTTGTATGGACAGCTGTGAGGTCTTGCTTAAGCCTGTGCTTTGCTTGTCCAGCAAATGGACTAGGGTGGGATCTAAGGTGGATCTTGTTTTGGCAGAAGTTAAAATAGCCCTGAAAAACCAAGGGACTGAAAGTAACATAAAACTATTTAAGCCTGTCTCCAAGCCCTTTCCTGCTGCTCTGAGGGTCCTTTGTTAATGAAATGGAATACAAGGAAAATCTCGTCTAGTAGTGCTTCTGAATGCAGACAAAATAGCTAGGTTGCAATGGAGCCACTCAATCGATGCTCATCAAAACATCTGCACTGAGCTCTGAGAAGACAAAGTGAAATTAGGTTCCATGTATTCTGGAAAAGATTCCCAGGCCGCTTTGTTGTTTGGACAGATTTGCTGGTTTTATATACCTGTCATGCAAATGGGCTTTATTATGSCCTTTGTTAGGCTGCTACCTGCATATCACCCTTCTTCACAAGAGAGAGAATCAGAATCTAAACTGGACATGGAGAGGGATAGATGGAAATATGTACACGGATGGTCGTAAAGCATGAGTGCTTATTTGAGCTCCATGTCATTAAAGGACTTTGACTTAGGCTTAATCAGTTCATCTGTTAAATGACTTGAAAGCATGTGCTTAAATTTAATCCTAGAGATGAAAGCATGTGCAGTAAGTATTGTTCTGAACAGAGCTATGTTCCCAAATGGCATTTTCWTGTTGTTCTAGAGTTTGGCTTTTCTGCACTAAGGGAAAAATATAAAATGGAAGTAAAATCAGATGTCAGCTAGGCTGTGACTGTGATTTTTCTGAGGACTTGGGCAGGACAGGTTTGTAGGCAGACGTAATAACTTAGACTACCGGTATCATTGGAAAAAATAGACAAACATAAATGGTGTGTTCTTTTTGTATGATTATTTCTGTACTCAGCACATTAACGAAGCTTATTCTTGCCRAAATGTCAACATTGGTGGAAAATAATAGTGTTCACATTACAGAGCATCTGAAAGTCTTTGTTAAGGAAAAGTCAGTTCCTTTAAAATAGCCATGTGTTCAGGGGTYCAAAGAGTTTTGAAAACAAGAAAAAAGCATTATTGTCTCCCTACTAGAGTTGACCCTACTTACCTGAAGCAGTGAAACCTTCGGACCTTCACAAAGGCTTTAGGGCCACCTGCATTTACAGTTTAAGTCAGATYTGGTGGATGTTTGGTACCCTGTAGGGTTCAGTGATTCTCCCTGTGTAACTCATGATTGGGTTTTGAACCTAGGTTTGGTGTAGGTAGGAGAGGATTTGGTTAGTTTGATGCCTGCAAACGTGCTGGCAGGGCTGCTGACCATCACCCCTCTTACTGAAAGGCTGGGCCGAGATGGCTGCGGAGAGGGAAGCATTATTTGGCTCTGAGATTCATCCTCTGTTCGTCTCCTGGAGTGGAAAGTTCAGCTTCAGGGCATTTCAAGGCTGCGTTTGTGCTCGGGGACCTGTCCCACGGCAGCGGTGCCCACCGTGCTCCTGCTCGCCTCGGCCAGAGCTCCTCGGGGGCAGTGAGGGCAGCGCTGCCCTCCGGTCTGTGACACGCAGTGCGGCCTCGGGAGAGGGCGCGCGCTTTGGGCTTCGGCTGTTTTTTCAATGAGCACACTACCGGTGTGGTTGTGTTTTGGGTCCTGGTCTGCTGTACAGATTACATAGGCACATACATGCTATTGAATAGAGCACACTAAACGCTGATTTGTGGGAATTTTATAAGCAAACCTTATGCAGCAGCTGTAATATGAATGTTTCTACAAGGTGCAGACAAACATATAATGCCCAGTTAAAGGCTTTCTGTTTTTCATTTTGGTTACAACAGAACTTGCTCTTTTGAAATGTTTGCTTAACAGAAAAAGACTAAGATCAAAATCTAAGTGTCCGGTAATATCAGCATCTTTCACAAGCTAACAGTTTTGCCAGGGGATAAATTTTAAGCATTAATATTTTGGGGTTTGGCTTACTCTCCAGTAGATCCCAAAACAAATAAACAAAACATTTTGAGTAACTGGCCTTCCTTAAGGACAGAGATGGATTCAAATAGAAACATTATTTTAAAATATCTCTTGTGGAGTTTGCATGGAGTGAAGAATGGTATCTGAGGAAAACTGGATATATGGGCAATTTCTGACGCTAGAGTCAGTCTCTCTAAATTTAGCTGATTGGCCAGAACCTGTCAAAGGATAAATCTGAATTATCTGGTTCTGATTATAGGATATGTAGACAGGGAACTGATGTGTACTCTGACTCTGTATGCAGTGTTATGTTCTTAGCCTTTGTGAGCATAGGCATTTCTTCTTTTCTGTCTTTGTCTGCTGTTTCATCCCTTATGCCATCTGCTCAACCTCCATTCATCTTGGCACTAAATAAATCACAGAGGACCTTTGAACAGGACTGTGATGTTTAATGATTCCTGTGAGAGCTAACCAATCTGACCTGACATTTCTGATCTGAAAGAGTGAAAAGTTAACCAAGTGCTGCAAAGGCAAAGGTATTGGAGCTGCTTTTTTTTTTTTTTTTTTTTTTTTTTTTTTTTTTTTAATGTTACTAATGGCAGGTCTGGCACCCAGTGGAGAGAAGAAATTGAGATTTAACTTGCAGAGGAAGGGGATTGCGTATTTGAAAATTGAGTTTTTTCAAGACACTGCTACAGATACCTGAGCAAAATGAGTAATCTGTTCTGTGCATTGCAACTGGGAGTGAGCCTGTGTGTAGGAAAAGTACAAAAATGAAATGAAATCTAGAGTCCAGTCTTGAGGTGTGAACTTGTTCTGTGACTTTTGGAAGCAACTAAACCARTGGCATGCATGTTCAGTATTGGGATAAAAGCCCAGATGCTCCAGCTGGGCTGTTCCTCTGCTTAAGGTAAAAGCTAGTAATAGTGTCCTGTTACATACACACTCACCTGAACTGCTTTGCTGTGGGAGCATTTTTTGCATTCCAGGACATATGACTGCCTCCCATTTGTGCCCAAACCCTACCATTAATGAAGTTACCAGCACTGAAAAAAACATTTTTTTAATAAAAACTGCTATGAAACACTGCCGCAAAACTTTGCCACAAAAATATCCCGAGTCTTTATTTTGAATGTAGGGTCACCTTAAGATTGACGAGCTTTCACAGCTGGAACAAGCAGGGGGACCATGTAGAGAAAACTGTCTCTGGGGATGTAGTTTCAGTGAGTAAGTTCACTTTAGGCATGAAGTTTTGGGTGGAGTGATTTGATTCCATTTACTAATGCAAAATTTGACAACCGTAGAACACCTTTACTGTTTAATCYTCCACTAGAGAAAAATATCAAAACACTTTTTTTTCCCTCTTCCTTCTAGAACAGCTAGCTGGCAGAAAATTTGAAAATTGTGAATTCCCTTCCTGATACTAAGTTACTTTGTTGATGATCAGTGCTCCCAGCAAAAACTGGGAATGGTACCAGACAAAGGATGCCTGGCATCATTATCTGCATTAAATATCAATAGTTGTGCTTCATTTCTTATCAAGTGTATAACCTTGTGTGTCCTTAAAGTGTAAAAACAAAACACCCACCACCCTAAGGACACCTGGGACGGCACTTCTGAGAAGCAAAGAGAAATAAAAAGATTTTATTAAAATATTATGAATTATTGTTAACATATATTTACATAATTTAATTCATCYTAAGAAACATCTTAGAGAATGAAATATTATCTATCTGTAGTCATGAAGTCAACCTTTAATTCCATCATTTCACTGCTACAATCCACTGCTACAGTACAATATCTCCATATTTTGGGAGAATTATRTACTTTGTGTAATAATCAGACAACGTATGTTTCTGAAAGATGTAATTCAATAGCATAGGTTTTTTGGCTCCATTATTTAGTCCATCCTTGAATTAGAAAGAGCATCTCCCTGAAAGATCCTTCCTTGAGTGAATAGTTCACAACCAGTGCGGTAAGCAAACTGGGTGGGTGGTATTACTTAAAAATGATTGCTGTGTTGGCAGGTGACATTTAAGGCTTTGATATTTCTATTATACACTCCTTTTCTTGGGAGTGCTTAAATTATAAATTATTTTGTTATGCCATTAAGATGAGAAAATTGAGGTTACTTTGCTTCTAATCAGGACCAGCAGAGTGTCTGTCTGTCTGTCTCTCTCTCTCTCTCTCTCTCTCTCTGTCTCTCTCTCTCTCTCTCTCTGTCTCTCTCTCTCTCTCTCTCTCTCTAAGTTGAGCCAGATCTGTAACACTTTTGCAATTAGCAGCTATCAATTAAATAAGAGCTTCAGACCCTTTTGATCAATTATTCCCACAATCAGTATTTTAAACAGAAAACTCTCTAAGAATCTGATTGTGGTAGTGCAAGTGAGGAGGAAAACCCCAACAGAGCTTCTTACTGAGAGTATCTGCTGTAGGAAAGCAGCATGGTATAACAATGTCTTCTAAAAAACACTACACAGGAACGGTTACTAGAGCTAAAATCTTCGAGAATCCTGGGGTAACTCTGAAGGCAGAGAATTAGAGCGTTTTGTGTGACATATACAAGTGACTTACAGGACTTCTGGTAAAATGCCTTTGTTTATTCACAGAACAGTTTTACTCACAAAACCGTGTACATAAACAAAATCTTCTGTTTCAGACCAAAAAAGGGTAATTGTGCTGCTGCCAAACAAATCTGCTTGACAGCACGTACATTAAAAGGGCATTATGCTAGTGAGGAAACACACTGAGGAGTCCTGAAAATTGCTTGTGAGGCAACATAGCACTGTTGGTGTGCCCAGCTGCTTGTGAACCACMGGTGAATTGTTTCAACTTCTGCTGGTTTTAATCTTTGGGTTTTGAAAAGCAGGAACACCTGCATTTCCAGATCACATCTGTCTGCTGCTTTGCCATCTCCATTTTCCCCTCTGTCAGCAGTTGGCTACCAGATGAGCTTGAGATGAATAGCATTCACCTTACCTCATAGCTGTTTTATGGTGCTGGTTAGATGAAATAGTTACAGCAGATACTCTCAATAAGCAAAGCCTGTACTCTCTGCAGTTCATTGAACCCATATGGATGAGAACAGCTGGRAAGATGGGTTTGCTACCTGAGGCCAATGTTTGTGTCGCCAACCGCGACTCCAGCTTGCTGACCCTTATATAATTCATTGCAGTTGAGGAAATGTTGCTCACACTATTCCATTTTGTGATGAATGGCATTACTTAAAACTGATCGTCTTGTAAAGCAGTGGTGACTTCCCACATCTGACAGATGTGAACAAGGAATAGAGTCAATAAATATTGCTGTGTTCTAAAGGAAGATTCACTGCTCACAGTCAAGCAGGAGAAATTTCAGTGCAAACAGAAAACAGGTGGAGTTAAAATTACAATTTAGAGTTCTGCTTAAGGGTGGACCTCTGGGGGGCATTCACACRTTGTGGGGGCCTGAATCTTCCAGTCATGGGGCTGCAGGCACAAATTTCAATCTRGCATCACTGAACAGTTATTGCATCAGTGATTCCCTTACAGGAACTGGACAAATAGCTTCAGTGACCTTGCTGAGCTTGTATTTAGCAGAGTTTGCCCAGAAAGGGAAGGAAGCCTCGGAAAGGGCTTGTTGGGGTAACGAAATTTTCTACTTAGTGGTAAGCTAATGCTTTTGGGAATGTTCTTAATCCAGACATTTCCTGYTGTGTTTCTTAATAGTTTCTTCAAAACTTTAGTTGTGTGATTGCATGTTTGCCCTACTAACTCATTCCTCTGAATGATCTGAGATATTCTTTGCTGGCAGCAGAAGTGCCCAAGGTACCCAAGATCTTGCCCTGAGAGAGGGAAAGAGGTGATAGTTGTATGATTATACCTGTGAGAAGGCTAAAAAGGCACCTCTCTTGAAAGACTGGGAGTATCCATGAGTAGCTGCTAAGAAGAGGAAAGAAGGAACTGAGAAGAAAAAAAAAAAAAAAAAAAAAAAAAAAAAGAGAGTGCTTTAGCACATTTCTGTGAGAGACCTCTGGTAGAAAGTGTTGGTCCAAGGTGTAGAATGGGACTTAGAGAGATGGGGTTGTGCAGTTGTGTGTGGGGGGGTGGAGGTGGTGCCGGGATGATGGACACTGATGGAAAAAAAATGAGGAGGATGAGGATCCCTGACTATGGAGGAGGGCATACRCTGCTGGATATATAGGGATTTGACGTAACATTAGGTAAGATGGGAATTAAATTCCTCATGTATCTAAACACCTGCTTAATGGAATAGACATCCTTATGCTTTTAAGGTATAAAAGCAAAAGTAACTTTTGCATTGGTTGTATTTATGTAAGAGTAAGCAGGGCACACAAACAGTATTTGTCTACATTCACTGTACAGTAAGTGCAATTGTTTCACAGTCTCCTGCTTAACCTATTACCACTCCTTGGAGTTACAAAGATAAATTAAGTGATGCTTTTACAGAGTTCTGTGAATATCAGACTGATCCAAAATCATTTTGAAGCTAAGAGGCTGTGGATTGATATTTATCTCCTGGTTTTCTGTGGTGTTACAGTGCACAAGCTGTGATATGGTTGATGTTTCTCTAAAAATGTTTTATATGATTAAACTGTAGCTTTTGTTCAAGAGATGAAGTTCTTCTCTGTGGCTGCCATTTAGAAAGCACTGAAGCAAGCGCTTAAAAATCTGTTAGCTAAATGACTCTTAAGAACTTGCCTAAAGTTAAGCCCACATAGTCAAGTAACAAGAGGAAGTTAAGCAGCTGTATAAGCAATGGATGAAATGGGAATTACTTTTATATTGTGGTGCTATGATGACACTAAAAAAAATTAAAAAATTAATATACAGTTTGCTTTTCATTCTCAGTATCTAAAGCTTGCTATATCACAGAAATAAGCTCATAGAAACATGTACAATAACCTTATACTTTAGTGATGTTCTTATTGTGATAGAGGGAAAGAGGCAGATAAAGGCTTCTCCTCACCTAGGGGCTACATGTCCATCAGCAGCCTGACCCTACACACAAGTTCTGAGGATATGCTGGTCCTCGCCCTGACGCAGCCCCAGGTAGGCCAGCAGGGATGCTCCTGAAATTGCAGGTCTAATTTAAGCAGCTCTAACAAAGCAGAGCAGGTGATTGTGGACACAGAACAGTATGCTTGCAGTTAGGTTGAGAAAAGGCAACTCTTTTTTTTTTTTTTTTGCTTTGTTGTCACTGATGATACACTTACTGAAATTTTATGATTCTATGAAATCAAAGTTTTGTAATGGAAATGCAGTTGAAGTGATTTCTCCAGTTCCCTCTCTTGTTTCTTTATATTATAGTGTAGAGCCACAAGGGGCTGAATTAAGGTTGTCTAGGCAGTTTTTCTGTGCTTAACTTTGCAATTAAGCTACTTAAAAAGATGTTAAAATAATTTCCTAATTAAAAATCCAAACATCCAAGCCAAAATAAAGAGAAGTGAAATCATGTGAAACTTAAGTTGTTACTTGTTTGGGTAGTGACAATTCTTTTGAATTTATGGTGTAGATTTGCATGCCTGGAATTTAAATTTAGAGCAACAAAACAGTAGTTGTCTTTCATCTTCTATATGAGCCAGCTAGTAGAATAAAAAAGAGAGAAATTGTATTATAACTATTTTACTGTCCTTGGATTTCCCAACTGTTTGCAGCAAAGCAACATGGAGACTGAGGACTCCTGATCTGCAGTGTTTTGCAATGACTGCAGGCCCTTCTGCTAGCGATGGTATAACTTTCCGTTTTCCTGAATCCACCATCCTTTCCTGCATGCAGGTTTTGCTGGGATGGCCTTTTTGTTTGCCTGGGCTGCCTGGAGCTGACAGCCTAGTCAGCATTACTGTGCAATGACTCTGTGCTGCTCCTCACCTGGAGAGCCTGGCCATTTGCTAGAAAGCATGAAGGGGGTATGCTCTCGTGCCGGGGCTGACCAGGGCTTCTCCAAGTGACAAACTATAACTGAGGTCTGGCAGACTGTCCCTCCTGTATGCAGCTGGGCTCAGGAAGAGAGGAACTGACCTGAATGCGGAGATGGGAAGACAGTGCATGGCAGTGGACAAGGAATGACAGGTACTTGGGGAGGTGAGATGATAAAGCCAAATGATTCTCTGCTTACCATCTTCCCCCTTTCCACAACAAGATAAGGATCCTACTGCCATATACATGGGTACCCATGTACCTCTGGTAGGGGAGAGGTGATGCTAGGTGTCAGTGCCTCATTGAGGGAGTAGGGAATATGGGTTTCTTTTTCTTCTTTTTTGCAGCTCTGAGCTATACTTTGTGCAGTATCAACTGGTGCAGTTCCTTTAGTGATCATAAGAAGCCTGTGTTGGGAGTTTCAGGGATTTAGGCAAGCTGCCACAGGCTTTTTGCAGCGGCATGTGGGGTAGGGGAAACTGATTCCACACTTCACGCTTTATATCTCTACCAAATCAGAATGGAATGGCACTTCCACCTGGCGTGCTGCAGATCAAAGGCCAGGCTACCTGCGCACRGTGGAGGTGGGAGCCCTTCTCAAAGGGGAGGTCACAGCATTCTTTATAATGGATAGTATTTAGCAACCTAAATAGAAAAATCACTTACCAGCTCCTCTGGTATTATCAATATATGCATTTACACATCTGTGTATATAGGTGGGTTTATCTATCTATCTAAATATATTATGTGCAAAACAGATCTACCAGAGTGTCCTCAGAGTGGTTAATATAACATCAGATAAATGTTGCAGCCCAGCTGGTGCATACTCAGAAACACCAGCAGAAGTTGATGTGGAAACAAGACCAATATAATGCCTTTAAGATAACTCAAAATCTTGTATTTATACCCTGCATTTTGCACTTCATTGCCTTTTTCTATTTTATCTTCCTTCATGTTGTTGTGTCTCTATTCAGATGGCAAAGTACTTTTGGGGCTGCATTTTTTGGCTGTGTGACATAGCGCACTTTTGAAACTTAATGACTGCTSTGATAAATGACTATTCAATCAAATAACATTTTCATGATTGCAGCCTCTGTTACCAGCAGTACTCATTAAGTGAAGGTGTTAGGATTCAGGGTGCAAGCTCAAAAGCCTTAGAAATCCTCTCACAGAAGCCATGGGAAGGCACTAGTTCTGCAAGGGAATTAGTATGAAAGCAGAATGAGGGAAATCTACAGGGATGCACATCTGTTGTTATTGGCACAATCTAGTGTATAGAGACTTGACACCTAGATGAAGCCTTGGCAGCTAGCACTATTTTAAGAAGTACCTATGTATTTGATACATTTCATGTATTTAAGCACATTTAAAGTATAATATTTGAGGTTTAGAGACTGTTGTATTTGTTAGTATTTTTCCAGTAACTGTTCTTGGCATCTCATGTTGAAATATAGGAGACCAAGTGTAGACACACTGATTTATTAGGTGTTAAAAGATATAAGGGTATTGGATTTTTTATTGCAAAATGCATATAATTACCCTGTTCTCCTAGGAATATCACAATATCAAATCAGAACAACAATATGCTAGGAACATCTCGGATTCTGCTCAGGGCATCTCACATGACAGTGAACTCCTATGTTTCAGTAACAATATCCCACCCCTAAAGCAAGGTGAGAAGGAACCTACCAAGATGCCAAAAAATAGAGGATGGCAGCAGCCAGCTTTTTCTTTCAGTGTCATTTGGAGTGAATTTAGGTAAATCTGGGATCAAAGGCATACAGCAAATATAAATATGATCTGGTATAGTTTGCTGGTACTGTACACTAGAGTTTTAAATAAAAAGCAAGACACCGTCAGTAGCCATAAGAAATGATTTTCTTTTGGAAATCAAAAATTATATTGATATTTAGGCTACCTAGCCTAAATCCGCTGCACCTTCAGTCATGCAATAGAATAYGTTTTATGATAAAAGAATTATACTTCTAATTCAGCTAAAGTGCAATCGTTTTTGAGTAGGCATGTCAAATGATTTATCATCTTGCTGTCAGTACTGACAAAGTATCTTTGGGTAAATGGCCATGGACTGTCTAGTGTCATTTATAATCATTCTTAGATCACTCTTCTATGGACTTTYGGATTTTTCTGGTGAAGTCTGAAAACAATAGGAAGAGAAACAGTCTCTGCAGACAATTACTAGATCTTCTGTTACTCCTAAGTTTAATGTTAATAGAGGGAAACAACTTCCCATGTCATCCATCAGTACTTTCTGGACTCAATGATTTTCTTTTGAATTGGTGGAAATGGCAGTTTTCTTGCCATAAGCATTCTAATGTCTTATCTTTTTCCATTGACAAGAAGAAAAGTATTTTTCAGTTTTTCCAGGAGGGAAGTTTCAAATATAGTCTATAAAACAGGAGGGTGATCCTGAGGTGGTATGACAGTGATGCTGTGACTGTGCGAGCATGATACGTGCAATGCTTTGCTGGACTTGACTTTCTCCTGCAACATATGGCAGAGTTCTTTTATTTATTTATTTATTTATTTTCTTCTCTCTCTCTCTCTCTCTCTTTTTTTTTTCCCCTCCTTTGAATCATAACAGCGTTCTGGGGGATGGGGATCCTGGCTTGTGGTGACTCACAGAACGCATGGCCTAGTGAAGGAAACTCACCTGTTGCTGAACCATGGGATAGTTTTTAACTGTAACTTGCATAAAGTATCAAGATGCCGTTCAGTGTCAGACAGGAGAAGGGACGAGGGGATAGCTGCAGGAGACAGGCTGGGATGCAGACTGAACAAAGGAAGAGGGATATCACTGTGAGAAGCAAGGGAAAGCAAATGTGGAGAAAAGATACTGTAGTATGAAGGGTGGAAGAGTGGATCCACAGTGTGCAAGATTTTCCAAAAAAAAAAAAAAAAAAAAAAAAAAAAAAAAAAAAAAAAAAAAAAAAAAAAGGAATAGGATGACTGAAATAGAACAGGAAATAAAAGCAGTACATAGAAATAGAAAAAGAGAAAATGAAGGGTAGTGAATGGCAGGGAAAAATAAGAAGCATGAGATTACGATATGGAAGGAGGGTGTAAAGAAGAAAAGATCTGAATTGCTTGTGCATTAAAGCATTCTATTCTTTTTTTCTTTTTTTGCTGTTGAACCTCCTCAGAGATTTTCCATGCCTTTGTACGTGCATGCTACACCAACATTGCTGGACTCTCAGATTGGCCTGAAACTTGCCACAGTATATGTGGATACCTCAGGAGGTCTCAAATATGCACYCCATAGGCCAACTATTACGTGGAAAACTGTCCTTTAACATTTTTTTCCAAGGATACCTATATCTTCACTCCAGTTCAAACATGGGTCACTGGAGCTGACAGGCACTTCAGAGGTCATGTTTATGAATTATTTTGACTCTACCTCAAGACTAAGACAAGGTCTGTACTTTGAAAATAAGTTCAAATATTTGAGATCTGCCTACTGTGTTAAGATGCAGTGTAACACTATAAACTGATGAATATCCGTTGACAGATGAGTTCAAAGGGGTTGAAAATGACCGCAGAAGTAAGGCCTTATTCTAAGTCATAGCTTTGCTGGTATTCAGAGAAATCTTTAAACAAATCACACACACAACTTTTCAGATGAGAAGTATAGCTGGTGAATAGGGCTTTGCTGTGCTGGAAAAAAGATTCTCAGTGCAAAGGCCTCAGTCATGGAGGTTCTCACTGGAGTTGGGAATGTGAGTGTGGATCTGGGGATCGCTATGGTTCACTTCACTTTGCCTTCTCATCCCCTCTGCCCTGCCTCTACCGGGAGCGTAAGTGCTGTTTTCTGAAAGCAACTGTATGTATCTGAAGGCGTGCAAATTTAAATCATTTCCATTCACACTGTTAGTTGCATGGGGAGCTTTTGATTTCATATGTTACTCTCCAGAGCAATGTACTGACTCAAGATAATTTCTATGCTGATCTCAGTATCTTTATGTTTTTGACATCAAATCAGTGTTTTCAATTTTCTATCTGATATTTTTACAGTTAGAAACTGAAGGGGTTTGAGGAATAAGCAGCTTCAACATATTTTTACAGTATCAGTGAAAATCTCTTTGAGTATTTAGAGACTCTGAAGACATCAAAATGACACATCTTAAGGAAAGAACAGTTAATCTCACAAGAGCAGAACTAGATTTGAAATGTTTTGGGTTTGGTTTTTGGTTATTGGATATTTAAACGCAGTAATTTGCTGAGCCTATTTTAGTTTACCCATACTTCCTTATGCATCCCAAGCCACTGGTTGATGAACAGCATTATGTTCTTAATTAGTCAGAAAAACCAACATCACCATTTCCCCCCTCATTTATCTGGACTTATCCCAGAAATATATGGCTATACTTGGGTGTTTAGTTACTCTTTCACATACTTCACATACAAATGCTTACTACAGAAGTGTGGTCACTGGGTTAGATACGGTATCTGAAGTGTTCAGATTTGAATCAGTAAGCCTAACCTTTTAGCAAGTGCATCTTGTAGTATTTGGAATATTATGCTTATAAAATATTTGTTTCTGAAGTTTGTATACATTTACTTTCTAGTATTGAATATTTCTAAGTTTGATATGTAAATGAAATATAACAAAGTTTTTTGACTACTGTAAGAAAAAGTTTGTTCTTGAAAAGTATGAGATTTAAGCAAAAGCTTTTTGTCACAAGGCATTCTCACAAGAAAAACAATGCTGCTGCCAAAGATCTTCTCAGGCAGTGCTCACAGAGCTGTTTTTGCACCCTTTGTGGCACAGAGATGGCTCAGTGCTGTTTACCTTTCTTTTTCCTTTGAGCATCCCAAACAGATAAATGGGAAATCCAAGAACTGGCAAGCATCACAAGCGCCTACCCAATGATTTAGCCTGGGGAAGAGAAGACTGAGGGGGGATCTTATCAATGTTATAAGTACCTGAACGGAGGGTGTCAAGGGGATGGGGACAAACTGTTCTCAGTTGTCCCACRTGACAGGACAAGAAGCAATGGGCAGAAACTGAAACTACAGGAAGTTCCGTCTGAACGTGAGGGGGAATTTCTTCCCTGTGAGRGTGTCGGAGCACTGGMRCAGGTTGCCCAGAGAGGTKGTGGAGTCTCCTTCTCTGGAGATCTTCAAGGCCYGCCTGGATGCAACCTTGTCTAACACGCTCTAGGTGACCCTGCTGAGCAGGGGCGTTGCACTAGATGATCCCCGGAGGTCCCTTCCAACCTTCAGTTCTGTGATTCCCGAATGAGCTGTGTGTGGTCTGGGGGCTCAGTGTGCCCATTAGGGTTAGGGGTTAGGCAGTGGTGGTCATGGGGCCCCAACTGTGGGGYCATGGGGTGCAGCTCAAGCAGAACGTCATAATCATCTGACTCGTGAGTCTCACTCCACCCCGTGCCCAGACAAGGCACCCACTAGCCCCGGGGCCAGCACCACAGCAGAGCATAGTGGCAGTATGGAGCTCTGGAAGCAGGAAGCTTCTGGAGCAGGGCACGTGCTGTGGCTGCACTGGAGCTCTTACTGACTGGGGATCCCCACCAGTCACAAAGCATTAGAGTTGCCCCTGGGGAGGAAAAAAAATCATAGCTCGTCCTTGTTTCAGCATGTCTGGTGTTCCAAATTTAAGTAGGCTGTACCTTAATGTGGTGGAGCCTACAAGAAGAGTTGCTTATCCATGTGTATATGCCATACAAATGAATATATGGCTGGATGCATACTCATACATGGGAGTGATTATTCTCATTGTGGTTTAAAAAGCAGCTAATAGCCGAAAATAATCTGAACAAGTAAGGTTAGGGGAAAGGTATTGATTTTGTGTCATACAAATGTAGGTAGAACATCTAAGCATTAAATAATGTTCCCAGGGCACTTTTCAGTGTGACCGGCTGAATCAGAAGAGCACAACATATTTAATGATCTGTAGAACACAGCCTGCTTGAGGTCAGTAATGTGTACTTAACCTTTAGGCTTTCCCTGTTGTCTGCTTGTCCATTTGGTTTATGAAGTGTATGTTAACATGATTGGGGATTAGGGCAGTGATAACTTGATCTCTCAAACCTTCTCTGCTTTTGCACATGAACGAATGGYGAACAAATCCATTGTGAATACTGCCTATGTTTTCCGAGAACAGCCTGCAGCGATTGCTGTTCCTCATACAGAGTACACAGCTAGGCCTCTCTGTAAGTGAACTGTATTTATAATATGAACAGTAAGATCATTATTTTATTCTAGCTTTATTTTAACTCCATTTATGGATATTAAAATAAAAATCTTTTGGTCTTCAGCATGATATATTWGCCTTATTTTTGTCAGTGGACTTTGCTCCCTTTCAGGGCATAAATAATGATGAGTATGTTTTGAAGAACAAAATCCAATCAGAAAAAAGGCAGAATCTCAGCAGCAGCAAACATACCTCAGCTAGGATAAGACTAAAGATTTTTTTGCAAAATGATCCATGGTAGGCACTAAARCCTGAATTATATAATTTAAATGGCAATTGAAATTATCTTTTATTTTATGAAAGTTAAAATTAGACCTCTGTTCAGCCTAGTTATGCAGATGAGAGCCTTGTGTCCTGTTTCAAAGAATTACTGTCCCTCTTAAGCAAAMTGAAAAAGTTTAATCTGATTTTATGCAGCAAGATTATGCCTGTTGCTAATGAAGAGTTGCTAAATGTGTCATCTCAGCGTATCAGCAGCACTCACAGGAATAAATTTAGGGAATGCCCTGACTTTTAGTATGTTTCTGACATCTTCTRTGAGTTTGTCTTACCTGTTTTTGGAAGATAAGTAGGTGAAGTGCCATAGGTTCTAAGATGAATTTCTTCAAAGCTGATTTTACTTCAGATTTTGCTTCAGGAGAGGAGACTCATCAGGCAAATTTATCCTCACCATTACCAATTCTTGAAATTAATACAAGCTGAAGCGAGGTAGAATTCAGAGCTTATTCCCTATGACAAAATAGTAAGATGTGACCACATTCCTTCCCCTGCTCTTCCACTGCTTGTTCGATACGCAGACTTACTGCTTTGGGACTTAGCCCTCCAGCTGAGTTAATGCAGTTCGTAAGCAACAATGCAGCTGTTGAGCCAAGGTAGCTAGTCTTTCACACCTTTGATCTGCTTCTAATATAAGGTAAAGCTTGCTTGCTTTAACGTTAGTTCATGCTCTCATGACTGCTTTTACCACACTATCACTGCCAGCTAAGAATACTAACATGCACAGTCACCTCTTCAGACTGCATTAAACTGATCTTGAACTGAAGCTTTTGCTGAAGAACTGTTATTCCAGAGGAATCATCTTAAAATCCTTGAGGTTTTGTTGGATTGTCGTCAGAGCTTACTCCTAGCCTTTAACTTTCTTGGTCACAGATAGTGGAGATGGACCGAAATGCAGCCAGTTAGCTGGCCTATGCAAGATGAATGTCCTATCTTTGTATCTCAGTACACGGCTTTCACTCACTCACTCACTCGCTCAGCAAACCATCCTTTCCTTTGAGTTGGTCTGGCCACTGCTTAGCTGGCATCCCTGGTCATGCAGAGCTCATGTGGTACATGACTTGTGTAATTTCCATTGGATGTAGTTTTTCATGCTGATACAGAGCTCTATTTTTGCTTGAAGTTTCTGCTGCTGTATAAACAGTGAGAGCAAAACTCAAGTGGTTTAGACATGTCACATGAACTGAGGATAAAAATTAGTGTTTAGAATATGCTTCTATATGTTAAAGTTACCCATTGTTCATAAAATAGGAGATCTTTGTGCAAATGTTAAATGTGTCCTATTTCTGAGTTATTTTCTTGATATTGTGGCATGCTGGCTTTGATGTTTCTATCAATGTATTTTTTTTAATCAAATCTGAATGATAAATTTCTGCTGTTTTAGGAGATGACTTTTTTTTTTCCTCTTGCTACCGTATCTGTAATCATTAACTATACAAGTTTCCAGGTTGTGATTTTTTTTTTTATTAATCCATATGATACTTGACTGTCACCCAGCATCACAGACAGAACAGTCAAGTTTGCTTTGGGACAAACACTGCACAAACAATGGAGTGTAATAATTACTATTTACAGTCTACAAACTAAAGTCTTAAGAAACAGATCTAGGGAAGATGGCAGCCCTGGCATCCACTTCAAGYTTCATTTAGATTTTTTCATTTTGTGCCCTTTCAGCGGTATATATGTGGTATGTTCCCATTCAACTGATCTTATGGGAGAAGAAATGGACAGGAGTAGGGAGAAACATATGCAAATGTTTCTGTCTCCTAAAGAGGTGGAATTTGGATGTTTAGTGTTCCAGCCTATTTTCAGCTGATGCAGATACTGATAAAAGGCAAATCTAGCTAGTATAAATGATAGCACTGAGGCAAGCTTATATAACCTGAAGCTGAGCTGGACCATGGTCAGCCCCATGAATTTACTTGTTCTTTCACCACTCCTTAGCTGAGCAAAGCTCACTGGGAATTTGCCCCTCTAAGTTTTGTGTCTTACTTGTTTCAACTTTGTAATGCTTTAGGCTGGAGGTGGCTCTTCCATAGCTATTATGTCATTTTTACTTGAATTATTGAAAAGTGGTGACATTACAAATTAATAGCAGGGCTTTCTGTACAAGGTGACCTACAAACYCATTGTGAGAGATGCCTCTTGAAGAGTCAACATGGATATAAACAGAAGTTTTAAGGCAGAGCAAAAGAAAGAGGTGGATGGAAGCATAATATAACATACGTTGGTGACTGGACTGGGAAAAAAGATTGAGACACAGATTAACAAATACATTCAAGCAGAGTAACATTGATTCTGGCATTCAGAAACTTTTTGCAATTCAGCCCTAGCTGAATGGCCTGATGATCCTTCCCTTAGTTGTGCCTGTAGTGGCTGGCTTATAGGACACACAGTGCACGACCATGCTCATGTTCTGCCTGAGCTGCAAGATGAGCAAAGCCTGCGCACTTGCAGTGCAGTGCTAAGCTCTGCTGATACGTCCACTTCCCAGTGGTGTTTATTTTGTTTCAATAACCATTCACATTGGGCTACTCTCTGTGGAGAATAAACCTTTTAATTCTGTAGAGGTTTATTTCTCTGGGAAAGCTTCAGGTCTTATCTTCAGGTGAATCCATAGCTGAAGTATCGAACTGTATCCAAAAGACTGAGAGCTCTGCTTTCAGCTATGCAAAAAGCTTGCCATGTGGCAAAAACGACAAAAAGTCTATGATTCAGTAAAGCCCTTAAGCAACTGCCTTCACTTTAGCAGCAGGCAGCCTCCTTGATTTCTGTAGAATTGATCTACCTCTATTAAGTTTTGGAAATTACCCAGTCCTTTGCTGGGTAAGGGCTCATCAGTGGATTGGAACCACAAACTTCACATGTGCATTTGCTTTCCAAGTAAAATAAAGATGGTAATTCTGCGTTTTCAGTAAAACATCATCTTCCCTCAAATCCAGTTGAGGGAGGGGGAAGAATCAGGAAAAAACTTCTGGAAAAGTTAYTGAAATATGTCCTGATGTTTGAAGGATTTTTTTAAAAAAATGTGTTTAAATCAGAGGCTTGCCTCTCTAGCTTACCCTTCTGGAAGGTCAGAATGGAAGTCAAATCCAAAATTTCAACAGAGCATTTCAAAACAGTTGGATCAAATTAGTATGGCTAACAGTTTTCCATTCAATTTCCTTTCATTCCTTTTTTCTTTCTTCTCTTTATATATTTATTTGACTCAGCTRTTATTTGGTAACTGGAGCATTTGATTTTTTTCAAACAAAATTTGAAATATAATTTGGRTGATTGATAGCATGTTAAAAATATGATCCTGTGAAAACTTTTGCTGAGAGAAAGGACTGTTTTCTTATGAGTAGTTCTATTGATTTACTCCCATATACAAGCATTTGCAGGATGGAGCCATAAAGTTATATTGTATGTACATGATACTGAGCCTTTGAGGGGAATTTCTGTGTCAGAGAGAGAATATTTCCCCCAGTGCTCTTTCCCGCTACAAGTAATCTGTCACTGTATAATTAAACGAGAAAGTAAATAATGTTGTTATTTCTGAGCAGGAACACAGTGCCTGCAGTAGCAAATCAGATTCAAAAAATAGCTGATGAGAGGATTTGTAGAGATCTTTCTTTGATGCAAAGTTTTTAAGTACAGTACAACCGTCTACCTGCTCTAAATTGGCTGCCACTGTAATTAAAAGTATAAATGTTTCAAGCTGAATACACCCCATTAGTAAGATTTTAGGAAACAAAATTTTAATTTATTCACATTCGATATGGTCTGTAAATGCCACCATTATATGCCTTCCACTGGCCTTTGATTAGCTATGGATTAATAAAACTTTTATACCTTCTTTGTCAGCCTCATTTTGAACTCTGTTTTTGCATACTGTTACTATTAAATAAATGAATTAGTGTCCAGAAATGTGTCATGCATATTACCTAGCAGCAGGAAGCATAATACAGTGGTCAGCTCCCCAGGAGCATTATAAATCCTAACACGCTCRGTAACCTGCTCATGTGGACCTATTAAAAGCTTGATGATTTAGTGAAGCAGTATTTGTGCTTAACAATGGAATTTTAGTTAATTCAAAACAAAGTAAATCATCTCCAATTACAGTATTTGAATATTCACAGTAGCTGCACAAGGATGTGTAGTGTTGCCAGGCAAAAAGAAAAAAAGCGGGGGGAGGGGGGGAAAGCCATCGTAAAGGTTGACTGGAGTTCAGCATTTGGAGCAGTTGTGGTACCTCTGCATTAACTGAACACCAGTGTTTGGAAAACATGTTTGCTTGGCGTAGCAGCTTTGCTTGAGAGAGGAAGGAGCTCGCGCCTGGAGGGGCGAGACGAGTTCCCGAGGCGGCGCTCGCGGCAGCCCGCGCACGCTGGCCGCCCGCCGTGGCAGCGGCAGGGCTCGCACGGTCTCCAGGCACCGCTCGAGGAGAAGGAGAGCCCGGGAGAGCCGCTGGCAGCGTGCCCTGGGCTCCGCTGCACGGGGTGACGGATTGGTGGTGAGGGCTGAGATCCATGAAATGTCCTGTAGCTCTTTCATCTGTAACTGATACACTGTATATGTATGTACACCCGTGCACGTACGTGTTATAGGATAAGGAAGACCAGATTGTTCCTTCTAAAAGCAGGATTCTGTTTTCCAAGTCTGTGTAGTAGGTCTTTAGGCATATCTATGCCTCTAAAAATCTAGACTGAAAATGTCAGTACATTTCAAGAAAGGTTTTTAATGCACCTAGGAGCCCAGTCAGTGCCTTTGATTTCAGCAGGAATTACGTCCTCGGTTGCTTTCCTAATTCCACTTCAGTGCTTATTTACAGCCTAGGACTATTCAATTCTGTGTCTCTGCACATCTCTCAAGTTGGCACCTGCAGCCTCATTCAAAGGTGGTGCAACTTTGACTCTGAAGTACTTAAGTGACTTTTGAAAATAGGACTCAGGCTTTTAAGCTCTGTAGGTCAGTTTAAAGCAAATGTTACAAGCAGGCCATTCGGAAGCTATAAACCCCAGTGCATGTGCCTCCTCTCTGCACTGAGACTAGAGAAAAGCTGAGAAGTGCAAATGTATGACTAGAGCTTAAGGATCTGCAGTGTTGTTTTAAAAATGTAACTGAGTCCCAATGTATAAAGTATAATGAAATTTGTCTTAATTTTTCTTACAGATTAATGCCTTAATTTCAAACAGTTACACATCTTGATCAATGCTGTATGTGTTTCAGCTTCCTTTGGACCGGTCAGTCACATTAAATGATTAGATCTTAATATTCACAGAAGAGGAGTAACAAAACCCATAAAAGTGGAACAAATTCTATGGTTAATGGAACCATAATTTCTTTACATTAGTGGGTTATAGCCAAAGAAATAAACATCATATGAAAGCATAGACCTGCACAAAATATGGGTCTTATTAACTATAAGCTGCTTAGCTGACTGGCACTGTATGATGCAGGCTGAAGACAGAAGAACAGCCAAAGTGTTAACCCCCAGGTAATTTTTACACCTTAATTATTCTTCTTTCAAATTTATTCTTACAGGATTTTCCTTCATGGTTGACATTTACTCTATTCAGATACAGTTATATAAACCTTTTGTTGTTAATTGAGGTTACGTTATTCCTGCAAGTACCTGAGTTCTGCGATTTTCAGGCCTTGATTCCATTAATAATCTTAAAATATCCRTATTTCCTCCTTGTGGCTTACTGGTCTCAGCATATTATCAAAATCGTATGGTACTAGCTAGTTTAAAAAAGAAAAAAATCCTGAGGGGAGAGGTACAGGAATAAATTCATCATTAAAAATAGTGTGTTCTCTCTAAAGTCTATGATATAAAATCTCATAGTATCCTCAGAAGTGTTTCTCTGTTCCTTTGACTGTTGCATTACCGAGTGTAGCCGTTTGCTGTGCACCAAATGAAGTCTTACAACCACAGAAATGGACTGGTAAAATATGATATTACACAATGTGTACAGAATAGATCAAGATAACAAGGAATTAATATAGAAATGCTATATATTTGAAAAAAAGTGATGTGACTTTCACCTGTTAAACACTTGTTTAAATGCCAAGGAAAACTTCTGTGTTGGTTTCTGCTGTGTCCTCAGTATTTCAGAAATAAAGGATAGCACCTGATGCTCTGGGTACTGAAGGGTGCCTGTCCAGAGGGCTGCTGATTGCATTTGCATATAATTGCTAGTGTTTGTGAAAGCAGCTGTGCAGGCCTGTGACCTGTGAGGCCCTTGGCACAGTCAGGTGGGCTTAATTAGCCCAATTCCAAAAAATCCTGGGGCCTGGAAGACTTGCAAGTCCTCCTCCATTTTCCCTCACTTTCCCCTCTCCTCGCTCCCCCACCCCTGTGGGCATTAGCTTAAGCATTGCAGTGACTTGGAATGATCTTCTGTTTAGTGTTGGTGATAAGGAGGAAAAAAAGGGGGATAATATTAATGTGTAAATCACCTTTGCAGGGTACAGCTGATGGGAGACCCCCAGGTGTGAGTGGCAGGTCTAAATCAGGGTGCACGCTGCAGTAACTCACGTAGCAAGAGGCATTCACTAGCTTTTCTGCAGGAGAAAATCTGTCTGACTAATAGGAAAGTATGTGGTCCAGGAGGCAAATATGATAAGGCTTATGAGGGAAGCTAGCCTCTAGAAGGAAATGTTTGTGCTGAAGCAGTCCTCATTTCCAAGGAGAGACTTGTTGCGAGAACTTCGAGAGGCCTCGGTCAAGGGCGTAGGGTGAGTGACTTCATTTCGGATTTAACATGGTTGACACTAGAGTGTATATCTTAAAGCGTGAGCCTGTGCCTATGACTGTGTTAGTTTTTTTTTTTTTAGGAGTCATTAAACAATTGCATTTAATTATGTCTGGAGCCTAAAGTCGCTTAAATTCTGATACAGCTGCCAGAAATTCTGAAGATTTCCACAACATACATGAGGCAGCATCTGGGTGCTTTTATGCCTTTATGGCATGGTCTGTAATGCTGTACATTTTCTGTAATTTCTTCCTTCTGATCAAAAGCTATAGCCTATAAGGAAAGAGGAGGAAAAAAGCTAGCTGGTATCTGAGGGGAGGAAAGAAAAAAAAAACTTGCTGTGACTCTAAGGATAATTGCTTATTTATTAAGTTTAGAATTTTTTATTCTGTTCAAACGTAATGCAAATGCAGCTTCCTTAAATATATTGATATTTTTTTTACATGTCTCAAGCAGTTCATAGAGCATTTATCACCAGATATGTATAATGTGAGCTGARGTGATTGGCTGTAAAAAGTCAAATAAGCTTTGTAGCTTCTGTTAAGGCTTCTTTGTTCCTTAAAAACAGGAAATGATCTGGTCTAAAATCTGCCTAAGAATTTGTAATCCACCTCCCATAAATAGCATTAAACTATGATCATTTTATYTAGTATAAACACTTTATCGTATTTTCTGCCAACTTGGCAGAAATGTGGTGAAGTGGACACGGATCCAGCCCTAGTGATTGCAGAGCTGGGGCTCTGAAATYAAGTGGTGATTCCTAATCTCTAAACTTTCACAAATATTTTTATTATATGAGGGTAAAAGCTAAAACCCTTGACCTCAAGTCATCTGTGTAGCCAGGAATTCTTTTCCAGCCCATTCAGCAGACACATCTTTCCTTATTTGAACAACTTGGAGGCAGCAGCCACTCCTCAAAACAATGAAACATCYTCGAGGTTTTGCATGAATTGACTCCAGGACCACTTGAACTGTCCAGTTTGCATATTCGTAAAATGAGTCTGTTTCAAAGCAACACAATACAAAAATACAAATTGCAGTGCATTTGTGAAATTGTTTAATATTTTGCTTATATATTCTATCAAAGCTGATAGGTTTAAATTATTCTTTGCATTTGGTAAAACTTAAGATCTGCATTTCAAAACCATTCTATCAAATGCAATGTTATTCTTATCTCTGACTTTTTAAGAAAAATGGAAACTGTTCTTTGCATTAAGATGCATACACTTAGTCCTCAAACTGAATTTATTTAAGCCCATTCTTCTCCAGCTATATCAACATAAATTTTTACTTTGAAGTACCTTATGTCTATCTGTGCACATCTTTCTGCATGGATGGGCAATTTGTTTCCATTACTAAAAGAAACATCTGGGTTTTTTTTTCTTTAAAGATATTTCATTGAAAATGGCAGCATGCCAGGAGTATACCCCAACTGCTGCTCTGTAGTACACATTTGTGCCTCAGCCTACACACAGCATGTACTGAAAGAAAACCTAGCCACAGTGTAATGCATATTTGCAAGATATCCCGCTCTCTCCGGTGCAGTGTAATGTGCACCCAATGTGCAGTTTGTGACACTGTTACAAGAGTACTAGTGGCAACATCAACTGAAGCTAGCATGCTAAAATACCGTAGCCTATTCCACAAGGCAGTATTCCACAAGGTTTTATTTTCATCTAGCAACTGTTATTTATTCACACAAAAGTCTTGGAGAGAGACTGAGAGGCTTAAGCACGTGGTGTTATCTTTGAGCTGGGGCAGGGGCAGAAGCGCGAGTCCGTCCGTGAGAACTCACGGCTGCCACTTTTGCCGCAGTGAGCGCTGCTCACTGCAGTCATGGGCAGCTTCGGGGGGCCTCTGGGGGCTGGGTCCCTTAGCTGTGCGTCTGATCGTGTGCGTAAGTAGGTCTTCTGCAGAGTGGTTGACTTGAGTCAGTCATTCTGACTGATAATTAGAACTGACAAAGGACAGATCAATGCAGATCACACTTCTGGGACTCTGTTTGATGAGAATATCCCAAATCCTCCTTAGCGATAACTGCACTGCATGTACAAAATGGAATTCACAGTTGTTTTTGCAAATGGCACAAATTCATGTGTTGTAAGGTATGAATGATAAGGCTTTGAAATGATACGGAAGAACTGGTGCAGATGTTGCAAACCCTTCTCAGTTTAGATGGTGAAAGGTTTTGTTGTCTTTCTGCAGTGGGATACAGACGGAGAAGTGAGCAAGTGCAGGGATTCAGGAATGGTGCTGAGCGCTTGTGCAGGGCTGACAGCAAGCTGCTGCCCTCCACCTGGCTTCCCTGCCTACTGGTCTTGTCCAAAGTATGTATGAATAAGAGTAATGCCCTTTTCTTCAACTTAAAAGGTTAGGATGAGTTGTTGGTGTTTTTTCTTTTTTTCTTTTTTTTTCCAAAGTGGATCATTAAAAGAAAAAAAAAATACCCCCAAACCTTTCCCTGTGAAATATTTCAAACAAAATTTTTAATAGGAAGTAGGAAATATTTTAGAGGAGAGGAGAAAAGCAAACCAGAATGAATTGAAACWTGGTTTCATTTTTTTTAGATATTTTCCCAAATATCTCTCTTCTCACATCTTCTCAATTTCTTACAGTTAATAGAACTGAATAAACGATAGTTGAATTTGTAGGTTTTTCTTCCTTCTTCCTTTTTTCCTCTTTCTTCTCTGTAATTTTAGTATCTCTCCAGTTAGGAAAATGTCATGCTATCAGGAARTAATTTTTCAGGCAAAGAAGGAATTATTGAAGTGTCTGAGTATGGTGGTAAAATTGCTTYGTTTTGAAATAGTTTTGAAAGGTTACAGTTAAGAAAAGAGCATGGGGGGGAAGAAGAAAAAGGAGGAAAACAGGAGGAAAAGAACTTGTATCCCTATTTCTATATTCAGGAACAAGAGAAAGATTGAGGTGGGAGAGGGTAAATTTTTATGTTTAAAAACCTGGTAAATTCTTTAACAAATCATGGAAAAAATCATTTAATAATTTAAATAATTCTGCTTCTGAGGAGTAAAATCCTCTATGAGCTTTCCTGTGTTTTCCTGACACTCCCTTACATGAGATGCATTCATCTATGTATTTCSCATCTCTGAACGGTGTCCAGTGGGAAGTTGCTTTCAGTAAGACAATTGTTCTGGTCTTCTGATACCTGCCAGCCTGCCTGCCATCAAGATACTTGCTGTGTTCTGAACACATGCTGTGCTGCTTCTTTTAAATTATCCCGAAAGAATTTAATAGGCAGCTGGTGAATTTGGGTATTTGCCATAAAATACCTGCATTTTCAGAAGCGCAAAGATACTTCTATGTTGATTAATATGAATAAATTATGATGGAGATAGAGAAATCTACACTAGAATATCAAATTATGAAACATTGATTCCAGTGCTACTCCAAATTTTGCCCAACTTGTAATTTCAGTGCCTCATTTCTGCATAGACCTCCCCTCTGCCTTGTATATTACTGCCGAGGTCTGTAATTTGGCTTGCTGCTTCTGTTCYTGTGCCTTCTAAAGTAATGCTTGCTTAGGAGCAACCAGAGTACTCCCTTTAGTTTTGCCTTTGCTCTAACTCGTTAATAAATGCCTTTCCACATCATTTGAACAAAATCAAAATAAAAAAGGAAAATGTTCGCTCTTAATCTAGAGAAAGCAGGAGCACTCTTCTAGTGTCTCTTGTCATAGTATAAAAATCAGTCAAGAATAAAATTGAGAAGCAAAATCCTTGGTTCGTCGTATGCGGCACAATATATAAAATACTTGGTGTGATCTATAGAAGTGTAATTTTGTGTCTTGGAGACCTAGAACTGCTGGATACTGCAACAAAATCATGTGTGTTGGTTTTACTATTAACTCTAGCTTTGAATTAGAATTCCCTGTATTACAGCTTGGAGCTAAACTCTGTTTACAAAACAGTATTTACACTTGACTAATTTTGCAGATGAAACTAATTAAATCAATTAAACTGGTGATTAACCAAATGAAGGCTGATTGCAAAAATTAGTGGGTTTATTTTGGAGGACTGGAAGTAAGCTAATTACTGCAGTGATTACTTGAACCTGGAGTACTCTAAATGTGGTATAAATTGAAACCTCATAGTGAATTAGACTGGGAATTCATTACAGTTTAAAGCACTGTTAATACTATCCAGGCTGCTACTCCTGTGGGAAAATTTCGCTCAGTATTTTGTATACTGATAAACAATCACTTAGTCCATGTCCTTTTAAATAACGCTAAGCAATTTCACAGAGTGTTTTTTTTCTTGTAGCCTGAGTCACAGTTCTATCTCCCCATGAAGATGGTGCCACTGGAAGTGTCAGGCTGTTTCCTCGACACTGCCTGATGGGAAATGTAGTGCAGCCCAAGGCGCTCGGGCCCTGGTGCGGCGGTCCTCTAACCTCGGCTGCTCRCCGCAGCGCTTCCCGCCCCGGTGGCTTAGCCTCCCGGTGCCATCCCTGGTACAGCGCGCAGAAGAAAGTGGGGGTTGGTTCACTTGCCTTGTACGTAGCTCAGTTGTTGCCATAGCACAGAATGATTTGTACTAATTCTAATTCGTTGCGTTTCACACTCGTATTTCAGAAATGCAGGGCTGTAGAGGGACGTTAGGAAAGGAAAGAGATCTGCTAGCGTACTCGCTCGATTTGCTTGCCGGTGCAAGGCTGTTCCCTGTAGACTTTCCGTTCTTCTCATGTGGCCAGTTAGCAATGGAATATAAACGTCTGCTGAAATGACCTATGTTATAGTTCTTTAAAGCACATCCTCTTACAAGGTTAATGGAACTGAAGAGAATTAAAATATAAAAATCTCAGGGATGTAGTTTGTGACTATTACATATTATACTCGCACATACCTTATCATGCTTTGTTTTAAGCTCTTCTTGCCAAACCTCTTGTTAAATACTTCATTTGGTTAGGGGTTTAGTTTCAGTCCTGACTGTTCCAATGAGTGCAATCCCTTCAGGTTTACGTGGTATCACTGGCTTTTATTCTGCACATTGTTGCTCTGTGTTGGGTTGTTTTTCAAACACGTGAGCACATCTCAAGTTTGCTTCGCATCAAGTTTCAGTGTGTGAAAGCACAGTACTTGTTACTGCATTTTGCTGTCAGCAAAGCATATTTATCTCTATAAGCAAAGGCACGACGTGGGCCACCTGCAGTATTCCCTCTTGAAACAGTCTGTTGGTGAAAAAGAAACATCTACATGATTAATTTTTTTTAAAGTATGCTCGTTTTTGCTGTACTTCGTCATCTGGGAATGGTCCATTTATTATTCCATCACTAGATGCATTTTATAAAGAGGAATTTTACAAAAGAAGAGAATCTAAAGATGTTAGAACAGAGGGAAAATATCACAAATCTATTTTGGTGAGTAGAATAGAATCAGACCAAATCAGCTGGGGAAAATAACCTGAAAAACAATTCAGTAAAGAAAATAACTGATGAAAGGGTGATGGGTAGCCGTTTGAACAGGAAACTTTGAAGGCCTTTGCAAAGACTCAAGGCTGTAGCGCACAAAAGTCAGCAGTGGGATTTTGGTAGCCCCTTGGACAGGATCCTGTGCGTGGAAGGAGGCAAACGCTGCCAGGCGTGGGCACGGCCCCCCAGACCTGCGTCTGTGTAGGAGGGCAGCACCCGGCTGTGCGGGCAGTGCCGTGCTCGCCTGCCCACCTTGCGAGCAGGAGGTCTGGCAAAATGAGAAAGCAGGAAGAAGAGACAAAAATAAATGGYGGCTACAGGGAAAGAGTTATGAAGAAAAGCCAAAGGGACGAGGTATGTGAACTTTGACAACGTGACTGTCCTGCGGAGCCTGGAGTTGAGATGTGTTCCCAGATGCTCAGCAGCTGCTGGCACCGAGGAAGGAGAGTGTTTGCTTAGGAGGGTGCAGAGGCACAGTGAGAAATGGCACAGCGTAGAGGAGGAGGGCAGTACGCAGAGATGCTTCTGCAGCGAGGGGCGCGCTGGTGGCAAAGCAACCCGCGGGCACGGCGGCAGGAGCCTGGCCGCTCGGCAGGCAGCCTGTCCCCGGCTGGTGGAGGAGAGCGGTGGCTGCTTCCTTCTGAGCTCGCACGCTGGGCGCGCAGCACGCGTCACTGCAAAGCCCTGATCTGGCAGATCTTTTCCAAGGTTTTATCAGAGTGTGTCCAAGCACGTTTTCTGAGCAGAGATGCAGAAATACCAAGATACTCCATGTCAGTATGTAGATTTGGTTTAAAGAGAAAGCTAAATTCTGTTGCAGAACACTCTTGTTCTTCACTATGTTTCTATTCCCATAGGAAGTATTCTCCGAAAATATGGAGAGATATTCACGTATGTGAATACTATGTGAGATATATATAAAATAGAATTTTTAATATATATATAAATTTATATAAAATTTTATATCTCATCTTCTCTATCTTTGCAAACTAGGGATTTTTCTGTCTTAGAAAGAGGGTGTTTGGTTAGGCTGTTTGTAATGGAAATGAAAGACAGTTTAGAAACAGATTACAAGCTAATGCTGTAAGGAGGAAACTATGAAGTACAAGGAAATGAGAGTCCTCTCATTTTACAAGTTCCTTGTAAGAAAGCTGATTAAGGCAGAGGAGACTCTATGGTTGTTTGTTCTTATAAAATATTTTATATGAAATTTATCTTTAATATGTCAAATAATTTTTTTTGATGCAATTTTTTGAAAATTAAACCTACTCAAGACTAACAAATTTGCTTCAGATTTCTACTGCAGAATTTATCTGGTTTAACTAGGTTAAGTTTGCTCCACAATGTCCATTCTCAACCATGCTCCATTATCTATCACTATGGCAAAAGCGTAGTATAATCCTGGTAGTTTCAAATGGTTATTATTCACTTTTATTGTTTTACCACCTAGTGTGCTCAAATACATTGTATATATGTGGGATTTCCACAAGAAGACAAGTGTCTGGGAAGATAGGAGATTGAAGGAAAGCATTCATTAGCCAGCACAACAAAGGCCTRTGAAGTCGTTCCTGTAACTCTGCCTAGAGTAAAATTGGTTGAGAAAAAGGTGTGCACACTCTTAAATCCATCATGTAAAAAATGCATTATTTTTCTCAAGGAGATAGTGAAATTATTCAAAACGTGCTAAAGTGGGCAGGATATCCCAAGAGTAATTGTGAATTATTAGGTCATAGGGACCTCATTGCAAACTATTTGCAAAACTTAATTGGTGTAATAAATAATATATGCATGCAAATTAGACTACTTTCTGAATTAAAGGAATCTGTTATCTGGCATGGCAAAGATTCATCCTCATTTAATACTAGTTTTGTATACAGTTTGAAATAACATTTTATTTTTGTCTTGAATAAAGCAGATGGTGTTCAATTTAAAACCAAACCAGCCAACTAGTGGCATCTAATAAGTTTCATTCTGTGCTACAGAATATTACGGGGAGGGTGGTACGGATTTCTAGCAAGAGTAATGGTGCCTTTATGTAATTTAGTACATAGAAAGAAGTGGCTATGAGAGATGGCAAAGTGAATAGTCCTGTTCACTTTTTTTTTTTGTGTGTGTGTGTGTGTGTGTAGAAAGGCTCTTTCAGCACTGAGGCTAAAAATATTAGTAGCTTTGAAAGATCTGTTTCAAATCATGTTATTTATTGATTTATTTGATATTCATCTTAGAATTGCAGCAATGGAAAGAAGAGCACTAATGAGTGAGTGTAGCTGATTTCATTACCCTGGATGTAATACAGGGATTATGTAGTCATATAACAACTTTGTATCCTAAAGCAAAATCTGAAAGAATCAAAGTGAAGAATCTCTTAGAATAAATATAAATAGATAGACTAGAAGAAACAGTTAACATTCTCTGTCTAGCATTATTGCTAGACTCAATAACACTGTCTAGTCATCAACCCCAAATCAAGTATTACATCTGCTTTTTTAAAGCAGTTGATTGAATGAATACAAATGTCTTGCTGTTGTCACTTGGGATAGCACTTGATATATCCCATTTTCTAGACTCTAATTATTCCATTTGTAGACATGAATGCCATTTAGATGTAAGCTAATTCAGCATGGTAACTCAATTAGATTTGTACTGACTAGGATTTATGAAACATCAATGGATTCTTGGTGAGACCAATGGGACTACTGGTTATTTATCCCTAAGTCTTACTGATACTGCCTCTCAGGAGCTCAATTAAACATGCCAGTGATGAGAATGTTTTGTAACATTAGTCTTTCACAATTAGACTAAGATTTTTGTAAAGCATATCACATGTAAAGCAGGGCATCATGTATTATGCAATACAAAGTTCTCGTCTAACTAGCTTACGATTTTGAAGAGTAAGAGAAATTCTCATTATTGCTCTGTTAAGAGTAGTAAAAAAATAAAGCCAGGATGATTAAGTTAATATAAAATATGGCATGAATTTTGCYTTACTGATGAAAAAGTCAAATGGAACAGTGTTCATAAAATGACTTCTTTATTAGTATCTCTATCTTGCAGGTTACAAACAGGTTTCAGTACTGATGTACGGGCCCTTGAAAAGCAGAGTTTCTCGTGTGAGTTTAGAGGTCTCGTTGCGCTTTGCAGAGATCAGAGCCTCCATCTTGGTGTTCACTATAGAAAGTCAGGCAGAGATACTGAAGAAATTTCTGCAAATAGTCATGCTTTGGAAAGTTGGATGTGACCCGAGATCTTTTGTTTGTTCCTTTTTTCAGGACATGAATTAAATAGAAGAAATGCTCACCAAAATTGCAGGCTTCAAACAAAGGAAGGAGGCTATGTATATAAAACAAATCTGCATTCGTTGTCATGCATCCTGTCAAAATGGCCCAAATTTCCACCATTTGATAACTGAATCCTGGCAACAAATTGCTGTGAAATGAGCCAGAGTTGTTAGCAGAAACTATCTAAACAGTAGAGAGCAACATTCAGTTAACGTTTAGCGTTACTAASTGTGTAGCTGCCTTTATGGAATAAACAGAGCCTTGATTACTTCAGCACACTTTGCCAATGTGTCTTTTGGTGGGGTAGAAATTTGTCTTTTGATGAAATACAGGCAGTCTCTACTTGGTAGAGAACTATACTAAACTTGAACTATACGGCAAATGTTCTCCATACCTAATTAGGTCAGACATGAGGGCTGGAGAAAGATGAGTTATTTTCTGTCAGTAATATTTATTACTATTTTCATCATTGGAAAAAATATATTTTTTTCAGCTATAGGTACGTTGTACCCCTTGTATCTCTTACGTTGCTTCTCTGCTTAAACAAAAAAAAAAAGAAAAAAAAAGAGAGAGAGAAAAGGGACTTCTTAAAAAAGTTCAAAAGTCAATTTTTTTTGGTTAAACATTTCTTAGTCAGAACTGACTTTTTTTTCATTCTCTTTCAATAAAAAGTTAATGTTTTTAGTGATTAAAAGCCATTTTTCCTTGTCATCTCTAATTGATGTTCTTTCTTTTAAACTAAAGGTTTTTTTAAGAAGATTTTTTTGCTACATTGAACAAGCTGTTTCTGTATATTCTTTCCTCATCAATAATACTCCTTTCATCATTGTTTTTATGRATTATGAACTGTGATTAAAACTGAACTGAAAATGGGGGAAATTGAATGTTTTCCTAACAATTCCATTTGCCAATATACCGGGGGGAGGGCATTCCTTCCTTTCTTACCATGACTGGTAGAAAAAATGTTCTTATCTTCAATTCTGAGCTCTTTCTGGTGCAAGGATGACAAGCTGGCCAGTGGAGRGGAAGAACATCCGTTTGTTTAGCCCTTGGAGCTGCTGTGGCACTGAACCCGAGCGGCTCAGGAGTTTTCTGGATRTGCCTTTGAGCCCCTCTTGCTTGCTGTGTGGTGCAGGGCAGTATGTGTGTCGGGGGGTCTGTCTGGCAAGCACGTCTGTGTTTCCGAGGCGGCTACCCTCTTAGCGGTGTAATTTTGCTGTTTGTGCTACCGAAAGGCCTGGGTTTGTCGCAGACTGATATATCAAGTAAAACAATTATTTTCCATAGGGTAATACTACATCTAAATACAACATCTAAAACTGATTTTCTGTCTGCAACCCAAAACATAAAAATAGCAGCTTATTTTGCCTGTGCCATGCTTGCTGCTGTTCCAGAGCTACTGAACATGCAATCAGAGGTGGGGGGCATTTTACCTTCATGAGACTTCAGTTTATTGGGCACCAAATTATATAAAATATTTGGAGTCTTATTCCTGTCTTCAGAGTGCATCTCCTTGCATTAAACAGCAAGTGCTCCCAAAGGCAATTACCAAGACTTTGTTGAGATACCTGGGCATTTGAGCTCCTTCTATAGTTTAGTGAGATTGCATTTAGTAGTTTACTGACTTAAATTTGCATTTGAACTCTGGCCTACAGATTAAAAAGCAAATGCCATTTTTATCCTTTATGACCACACTGGGAATTCAGAATCACTTTACAGTTCCCTGATTTCTTTTTATTCTTTTGACAGTTCCTCAGAAGTACTTGGGATAAACAGCTTTGGGTCTCTCAGTAGTTGAGATAGAGTATTAGTTATTGGTACACTGCTATTGGCACTAGCAGGTGTCTGGTCAGTCTTCCCACCAATTACGAACGTATTTCTTTAGTCTTTGTATTGAGAAAGTAATGCAATATCTAGGCTTTAGAGAAGCAAATAGAGTTTGATTTGGAAGGAGAATATACTACCAGCAGTGGTTCAATAGCAAGTTTCTAAGTAGGACATCTGCAGTAACTCCACACCTAAATTTAGATAATCCAGGTTTTAAGTAATTGCTAATAAATTGATAATTTGTGTGATCAGCCAGGACTTTGGCATCACTGGAGACAGAGATGGTGGCTGCAAAATACTGGGAAATTTTTGCTCGTTCCCTTTAAGATCGTAGAAGATTTCTGAAATTCAGCATTACTGGAGCCTGAGATGAGCAGCAGGGAGGAAGAGTGTTAACTCTATTAATGAGTGTTAATTTATTCTCACAAAGGACTCAGATCCTGACAGAGGAGGAGTGTAGGATCTACTGGGAGGAAGCAAACCACTGTGAAATTGAGACACCTCCGTTAGCAACCCAGAGGAATGAGCAGTACCATCTGGGGTTTGTGTATTTTAGGTTAAAAGCATTGGTAGATGTGCACCAAGGGATGGATTGTACTGCTTGTGAATGTAGATCCAAAAGCTTCATCAGCCAGCTCTGCATTCCACAGCTAGTGAAATGGGACAAGCGAAATGTGGACTTACGCATGGCACAAAAATATAAATATATGCATTACTTTATACTAGGATTTGAGATATGATCAGTGCTATTGTGCAGTGTTGGAGTCCATTTGTGTTCTTTTTTGTTTTTAGCTGAGAGAGAGTTATGGAAGAAGTTTGGGTAAGGCTCACTCGCTGTTAGATGAATCCCCAGYGTAGCTTCAGAAATAGTATCTCAGTTGATTCCTGCTTTTAAACAGGAATCAGGACTGACTTGGATCTATATTAAGTCTATGTGCTTACAGTGACTGCAGCTAGCTTTTGCTGAGTGGTAGAGAAAAATCAGCCCAGGGATTTGTGCCTAACACAGTTTTCATTTATTAGGTAGTTCACATCAAGTGTGGTTTCCATATATGTCTTCATGCAGATGAGACATGGACTAATCAATGTGYGTTGATGGACTAGTCCAAGCATCTCCAGAGTTACTAGCACATGTATTACAAACAAGCAAACAAAAGTGGGCAGCATGCCAGGCCTGATTCACTCTGTCCTAGATTGCTGCTGGGTACTGTCCAGGATAGTAAAGTAATATTTAGGCATTGCAGTATACATGGAATTAACAATTAATATTTCCCACTTATCTTGGAGCTATGAAACAGTATCGAACAGTATATGCTAAAAGGCTTGCTCAGCTTTTCAGACTAATTTGTGCATATGTTAGACTTGAGTCTGTATATTCTTGAAAGAGCTGTATGCAAGTTTGGTTGCTCCCTTACGCTTTTTTATGGCACTCAAAATTGAAGTTTTAGAAAGAAGTGTATTAGAGGTCCCTCAATTTAAAATTAGTTTCTTGTTCCAGGCACTCTTGGCTTTACTAACTTGGAGCCCTTGCTCACAAATTGGCCAGAATGCTGTAGGTACTGATGGTTGGCAAAGTGATGATGTTATTCTAGGAAGTATCAACAGCTTGCAGGTTTGAACACTATTATGATAGCTTAACTAACATGGCAGGTCTTGAAAAATGAACGTACAAAAATCTTTTACGTAGAATAATTTTGTGGAAGGGTGGCCTTTGGAGGGTCTGACCGCTGAAGTGATCATGGATGAGTGGCATGGTTTGGATGCTGGTTTTCTGTGCCATTTCTTTCATCAGTTGTACAGTAATGCTCGGTTCTCTGCCTACCATTAGCACAGTAAATTGTTCACCTCAGTACTAGTAGGCGTCTATATTTTCTGCCTCCTATGCAAGCTATGTAGTTTTGTGCATAAAAACAATGAGTTAAAGACTYTTTCCAGTTAAAAAACCCTACTCCTAAAATGTTCTCAGTCTATAATTTTGTATTGAATCATTTTTTAAAAAACAAATGTAATTCACTTGCCAAAGAATTTTTTAGATCACAYTTGCTATCTTGATTCTTGTTGCTTTCTCATAGGATCAAGCCAGTATCTTCCACTCTGGGAGCATCTGCCAAGACACCACACTTAAGAATGTGTTGATTTTACAGTTAAGAACAAATTTCGGTTACAGTATTTTTTGTGCACAGTAAAGTATTAATAAACTCAATATGGAGAGCTAAAAACTTTCTGGTAAATGTTCAATCTGCTGGAAAATATTTTTGTGGAAATTTATGTTTTCTCAAGAAGTGTGCTCTTTTTAATGAAGTTGTGCTTAGGGAGAAGAGCTCTAATAAAAACTGACCTTGTCAAAATTGAATATTCCAATTTTTTTCATCTTGAAATATTTACTTTCATGTAAGCAAAATATAAGCTGTAGAGTGAAGTGTCAGTTTAAAAAATTTTTATTAGTTACTTTAGCAAAATGTTTTGATCTCAGACAGTTTTAAAACAAATCATTAGAACATTTGGGAAAAATATGTATATATTTTGTTCCTGTTGGGAACAAGAAAATACTTTGAAATTTGTACAATAGTCCCAAAATAGAAATGGCAGATTTATTTTCTTCTTATTAGAGATTGAATCATTGCAATATAAAACTTAAACTGTAGATTCAAATCCTCGTGTGGACTCTGCTGTATTTGTTGGCGTACTTTGCATACCAGTGCCAAGCAATTGAATTTAGTTCCCCTCTGACTGCTTTTTTCCATCATAGACCAAAGTAAGTAAAATAAGCGTATCGGGAGATGTAGGGTAGATTAATTGGTTCAGGACTTTTCCAGTGTGGCTCAAATCTTTTCTAGCAAAGAGGAACTCAGTTTGGCTTGGACTCAGAGAACTTGGAAACTCGAGCTGCAGGACAGACTTCAAGACTGACTTTAAAGTGTATCTCTGTACCTGGATAGTGATGCTCCCTAGTGAAGGGAGAACTGAGCCACTGGAGCTTAGGTCTGAACTTCAGGAGTGCCAGAGCAGAGTCTCTTTGCATTTTGCTCCTTTCTCTTTGTCTCAATGAAAGGTGCGCTTTATGAGGGAAATGCAACACAAAGGAGGAGGAAGGAAGAAAGCACGTGTGATACAGGGTTACAAAACCAGGCAATCCTTAGCGCTCTCTGCATCCTGTTCACAGGGAAGCTTTAATTTTTGAGCCACCTCAGTCCTTTCCTTCAATTCCAATTCCTATTTGCTTCATATCCTTTTTAATTCCGAATGAATGGGGCTGACTACATTCTTCTACTCAGTGACTTTGATTTTACTCTCTTAAAAGAATCAAGTGTATCAATCAATCATTGTAGTTCCTCTGAATTCCAAAAAAATGAACTCGAATTTCTACTAAGTTATTTAGTCTACTAAACTACTTTAAAGTAGTTTAGTTCTATTGTAGTTATTTAGTCACATTGGTGATACATGTGCATATATACAACAGCAGCTTTAAATAACACTGAATTAATTCTAGAATCAGGACTGGAATAACTGCAAGAGGTGATGATCCACTTCCAGTCAGTCCAAATGAAGATCAGCTATACAGAAGTCATCCCTGACTGATGCTGGTCTGCACTGTTCTTAGACCTTGGTGTTGATGATACTACAACCTATTGTAGTGCTAGTGCTAGTATTTAACCATAGTCCTTCCTGGTGAAGTACGTTTCTTCTTACTGTTCTTGCCCTTATTGTAGATATGGAGAAAAATAATTTATTTTTTGTGGCAGCCTTTATTTATCTTCTATCAGTAATCTCTTCTACAGGACAAACAACCCCTGGTTCTTCYGTTTTCCATCGTGGACCTTGCTTGCTGGTGCTCTGTTTCTTTCTTACTACCTTTCTCTGGACTTTGCTCTATCTGGTCCATGTCTTTCCTTATCTGGCAAGATCCCTTTGAATTCTATTCCTGTCCTTGAAAGTATTCCTAGTTCTCCCCACTGGGCAATAGATGCAATAAGCATACTCTCTTCTGCCCTTTAGGTCATCAGAGAAAGTGCTGAAGCCATGCAGGCCAGAGTCATGCAGGAGCCAATTTGACCCATCTCCCTGGTCTGATAATGCAACATTAGTAATTATTCTCTAGAGTGGTTTTCTCTCCATTTCTGAGTTTACGTTCTAGTGGATAGTTTTCTGGGTCGCTGACAAGAATGCCTATAAGAGATGATAAAAAAAAGGTTTACCAAAGTCAAGACATCCATTGCCTTTCTACAAGACTAATTATCCTGATGCTAGAGGACTTGCGAAAAACAAATCTTGTCAAACCAGTATCAGCCATTACTCTTCATTATCATCTGGTGCTTGTCTGTTGCAATGTTTATTGAGCATTAAATTTAAGYTCACTAGTCTATAATCCCCAAATTCTTACTTTTTAATACAAATGCTGTATGTGCTTACCCTTTCTCATTTATAAGAGCGTTAGGCTTTAACTGGGGTAATTTTTAACATTCTTTTTTTTTCTTATCTCTGCAGTTGAAGATGAGCACTTACAAATAAAATTGAGCAGTAATGCTAGCCATCATCAGTAATTTGAGAGAGGATGGTGACCTGGGTTCATAAAATGGATATAGCCAAGAAGTTTGTAAGGGAATTACCAAAACTAACCCTGAACCTTAGTTAGGCAACATCTGGCTATATACAGAGGCTTGTGCGTGGAAACTAATGATGTCGTGGGGCAGTGTTTATTTTCAGACCAAGGGAAGTGGAAAATATGCATAAAATGCCAGTGTGCCTAAGAAAAAACAAGAAGGTAATTTAACCATCTAGTAAGTTTGCTTTTAGTCTTAGTGGGTATTGTCCAGTGGGTGTTACTTAATAATGCTGGCATACAGTCCGATTTTCCCAGGCAAATCCTGTTTTCCTTTCTCAAAATCTTGTGTTGGTGGAATTTAAGGAATTTGGACCTTTTCACTTTAGGATTTCTGGACATCCTTCTGTCCATCTAGGACAACAGCATAATCCAGGACATTGCAGGGCCTAGTCTGAACCTGACCTCTGTCTAGTATATTTAGGTCTAGCATGCCCATTGCAGCAGATCCACCACACAAGCATGTGTTGTATATCTGCTGTGGTGAGGGACATACCAGATCTTACTGTCTAGGTACACATTGTCTATGCAAACAATCAAATCTGATGCATTTGATAAGTCAAGTGCRTCTGATTTTGCTGTGCATACTCTCACAGGATGTGCCATCATCTGTTCCTGGTCAAAATACCGGAGAAGTAACATTTCCAGTCCCACGCTGACCTATACCTAATCGTAAGCTCTGAGGGAAGAGTCCCGCTTGGGTAGTCATCTATGTCCCTGGTAATAGCATCCTGTATTTCCCCATCTCTTTTTCCACCCTGCTTTGAGATCTTGATGAGAAGAAGCTCTGCTTGTAAAATGTGATGAGAAATCAAAGACTTATGTGCTATTGCTACAGCTACATTCTGTTTTGGTGATGTTCAAAGTAGCACAGCTGGAGATGCACTTGTCTGACTGCTAGCATCACATGAGGAGTTCAGCATCCTCTGATCTTCAGCAAGATGCTTCAGAATGAGACCTCTAGCTTTGGCTCTTAAGTTGAAAGCACTTGGGTTGCTTTCTGTCCTGTATACCAAGTATTACACTTCAGGCAGCAAAGGCAGAACAATGAAAAGATACTGCTTCTGGAAACAGGGAGGTGGGAGGAAACTGGAATGAGGAGGTCGTACCTGCTGAGTGACAGTGACATCAAGTTGTCTGGAAAAATTTCTTCAGTTKCTGTTCTTTCTGCAAGCCAGGCCCACCCTTGTATTGCACCACCCTGGCGGTTGCAGGTGATTGTTGCTCCGATGAGGTGTTTCAT
>NW_028186149.1:2392912-2417480 GCF_003343005.1 Rhea americana
TAACTTTGCTGTAATGAGGTATAAAAATGCTGAGCTAGAAAATTCAATTCCCAAAATCTTTGTTTTTCCCCTTTTGTAACAGGTCCCATGTTTTGCTTTCTCACCTGATGTGTGACTTCAGAAAACTCATTGCTGCAAGTGTGCACTCTGGTCTTAGTCAGTAATTGTCTTTCTTGCTGGCTGTCCGTGAAAGTTTAGACAGTAGGTTTACAGGGGCTAGAGCATGAACCACTCAGAGATGCAAAGGAGCAAGTGGTCAGTGTAAGCTGACTGGCTCCTGTTTAGCTGTTTTAATGACRACTCAGCAGTAAGAAAGACACAAGTACTGAGACTCACAACGAACACTTAAACCCTGCTGGTTTTTTTGCTTCGTATCTCAGAGTCTGTGACCGTATGTTCCCTGTGCCAGTAAAGATGGTGGGATTATGCTTGATAGTTCTTGGCATAGTTGGGCAATGAGCACATAAAGGACCAGGTCACTTCTGGTGTGATTTCTCCTTGCACGTTCTCTCCTATGTAGGATTCCATGCAATGCTCATTACTTCACTGTCTAAGTACCATTGAGCTGTACAGTGGGCTACGGATTTGGTATCTGCAAGTAAGGTATTTTTATCCACTAAAATTGGGAGATACAAATAAGGACGTGGTGGTGTTTAGCTGCTTTTAAGCCAGTGATTTCAGAGATGCTGATTTCAGTGCTGACTTAGAGCCTCTGTGCTCAGATCTGTGTTTTGCATTTGCAGTTGGTTCAAATGCTAGACTTGCACTGGAGCTGTTGGGCACGTGACTCTCTTTTTTGCACATCTTCAGCAGCTGCTTTCACAGACACTGGTCAGTAAAGGTCAACAGGCATCTAGAAAAAGAGCCATTGCCATGAAAGCAGCATGCACATGATCTGACCACAGAACAAAATGCCAGCATAGACAAGGTTTCAGGAGACTGTAACRCTAGCTGGGACTTGAGGGACTCTACAGTTCAAGTCCTGGGCTGGCCAAATCTTCATCAGTAATGTCTCTGGTTACTGGCTGCTGCTTTTTGGAGCTGGTAGTTGATTTGGTAGGTTCTAGCATGAAATTCAGACCAGAATGCCAACAGTGCAGTGACTTTGAGAAGCATGAGTACACGAACTTGAACTGAATACTGCGAGAACAGAGCTATCTTTGTATGTATTTGCTTCAATAACATTTTTTGTTCTTTTACTGTCTGTCTCCTCTTACGCCGTCACCCTTCGCTACTAGGTGAGACTAACTCAAGAAGTAGGACTGGAAGAAAACTTTCTTGTGCAAAGAGCAAGAGAAACAAGAGGCATGAGCTGCTCCTACTGCTTCCCAGATCAAATGTTGTAGTCTGATTTCTAGCTTCAGAGCAGCAAGATTTGGCCTCTTTCTCTAAATTCCACTTCTGATGTAAGAGACCATACCACACACTTTTCCAGTTCTATCCTTCTAAATTTTTGTTCTTGTTGTTTGCCCATAATTGATAGGTTAGAGCTCTGCCGAGTTTCAAATCAAGCTGCATGTTCTCTAGCTCAAGTAGCAGRTCCCAAGTGATGGGATCCTGTGGATCCGCTGTGCTTAGGAAGGCCAGCTAGGCAGCTCRGGAAGGCTGCTGTAGGTCTTTTAGCTGTGAGCTTGTGAGCAATGGTGAGTACTGTTATCAGAAACAGACTCCTTGAAAAGATGTAGTTCAACTTTTGCTGTAGGAAAGAAGAAAATACATTTAAAGCAGGAAACATTCCACATGTTTATCTCATTTTAGGAGCTTAAATGAGTTTCTGTTCCCCAGCTTACCCGAGTCTTCAGGTCAAGGTATTAGTCTGCTAGGCACAGGCAATTCTGCATTATGAACCCYTTGGCAAAGCTGACATGAGAGGTTCTTGCTCTCCTACTCTTACCTCTTGTTATGGTGAAGCAACTGTTGGCTCCTTTGCCCTCTGAACCACATAGAAGAAATGATCTAGACRGTTTTTCTTTTCTTTTATACCAGCAAAAAATAAGTGCTACTTTAATAAAATAAAAAAATAAAGCTGCATCTTACAAGCAGTCAAATGGRCAAAGCTAAGTCCATAGCCTGCTGTACGTTCTTAAGTCTGCATAGATGCATCTTACAAAACCAAGAAACCAGCAAAACAATCCTCAATGTCTTCCTCACCTCCCCCTCTTCCCTGTGCTTTCCTGGCATGCGAATTTCTGCAAACAGAGATACAARCTTTTTTTTTTTTTTAGTGGTAGTGGTGGAGGGAGGCAGTAGCTTTGTTCAGCCAAGCCTTCTTCTGATCTAGCTGACAGACTCTTATGTTGGAACAACAAAGCTGGCAAAACAGGTTTAACACTGAAATCATTGCGTGAGGGAGACAAGGGTCTGCTTTTTCTGGCCACGCTGCCACCTTAAACGTATGCCACAGAAGGCAGTGGCCGTTGACACGAGGGATGGAGACAAATGGTTTGAGGCAGAAGARCAACAGAGTCCTTTTACGGTGACTCAACTGTCAAATGTGGAAGAGCACCCCAAGCTTCTCTGTCCATTTCTTAAGCTCCTTTCATGACTAAAGTTTATAATTCAGATTCTCTGTTGAAGTTTATTGCTACAAGGTGAGCTCCATCATATTTTTGTGAGATGGTTTGAGGAATAYGGAGAAATCTGYTTTTTTTTTTTTTCTTTTTTTTTCCTTCTGCCTTTCCAACCGAATAGATCTGATGGGTATGGGGGAAAGAACAGACTGCATAACCTATTAGTCCTCCTTTTCCCTTGAAGGAGCAAAATCCTTTCAATCATCTCCTTTCTTCCAGATAGCAACCATCATCTGACTGCTGCATGAATAGGATTTATAAAGAAGTATTTCTGCTCCTAATATCTCATCTCACTTTGGACAGCTAAGAATCTGTCTAGCATTGGCAGTGGGGTTCTGATTTTTTGAATTACCCACTAGAGTCTGTACTGACTCTATGGAAAATCCAGGCTCCTGATTCTGCTTACTTGGATATTTAAAGTTAGATGGAAAAATACTTGCTTCTCTCCTCCATACATCCATGTCCCATAACCTTATAAGGAAATAGAGCCACATCCTCACACATTTATTTGTGGCTACTCATACAGAAGTATGAACATAGAATTGAGATTTTATTAAATCATTTGGAGTAAAATTACCCTCCTTGCCCAAACAAGGGTCTGCACAAGTGTTCTGTATGTTGCAGGAATGTTATCTGAAAGGGGCGTACGTGGTGTCATAAAACCTTGTGTAGAGTTAACTCTTGAACTGTCTTTTTGTGTCTGAGAAAACAAGATGTCTGGGTRTACTGCAAGGCCATTTGTCACTTCATGCACAGATTCTCATTTCATACACACTTCATTGGAAGCATCTCAGTAAATTCTCTTTCATTTTTACCTATTTAGCTAATCATAGGAAAAATTCTTCTGTTAAAAGCTTGAGTTGACTTGTTAAAACAGTTTGATTGCAGGAAAATCTTAGGAACTGTGCCTTCATTGTGTGGGTGGTAAGATTAAATGATACACAGTGTATGCTTGGAACAGTTGAATGATTAAGTGCTTGCATCTGTTTAATTAAGGAATGAGCTTCAGCCTCTGTTTAATTAAGGACAAACTCATTTCAGTTGAGGTAGCATGCTGGGAGTTACAACACTTCTGTGATTCAAATCCAAGGATATAAGAGAAATAGCTTCATCTCCTTTCTATCCTTAATAGCCAGCGGTGCACAGCACAAAGCTAATAAATGATTTGCAGGTGTGCAAGGTAAGATTTTGGGCATTCTCAGAGAAAAGGTATATTTAAGATTCAAGTCAATGTGGGGAACATGAAACCATGTATGTTGGGTGACAGAGGAAATGAAAGCTAACAAATATCATTCATCAGTTATCAGTATATATATTCTAACTTTACCCCCAGAAGGTCTTTCTTACTGCATTAGCTTCATCTCTTAAGTACTTTGCTCCCATTACTGAAGGCTGAGCACTTTACAATCTTCAATGTATTAATCCTCAGAAAATCACTCCCACTATGAGAAATGGAAAATCTTRTTATTTATGTCTTTAAAAAGAAAAATGGGGAGCTGAGGCACAGAGACCAGAGCTTAGTCTTTTAGAGTCTTGCCCTATCCAATTGACCAGAAGTCATGAAAGAATCTGTCACAAATCTGGGATTGATCTAGGTTTCCCATGCCTTGAGGTTGCACGCTGGCTAGTGGACTGTCCTTCCTCTGTCTTTATTGTGCTTTACTTCAGGGTAGACAAACCTTGTCATAGAAAGAAACCCAAACCAGTTTTAATTAATAGGGAAAGCAGATAGAGAGAATACTGCATAATGCTCTTTAGGTCCCAACCGTGAAAGTAAATAAGAAATCAGTAAGGAGATATAAGAAATATAATGCATGGTTTTATGAATCTGCTAAAGCAGATTCAGGAAGGCAGTTCTCATAATGGGACTTGCAGACCTAAGTCTCCAGTTCAGGCTAGCTGTGAGTTCCAGCTTCCCTTGTGACATGTTTCATTGGCCATCTCTAAGGAAAAACTGTTAAAGGAAGATATTGTGGCAAGTACACATGCCTGTCTCCCCATTCAGGGACAGCATAATCCCAAGCTAAGAACTCATACTGGAGTATGTAAGGAAACTGGACTAACTTTCAAACTGGAGCACTGAGTTTGTTCATCATATATTTATCCTGCACATGTTTGAAGACCTGATGAATTCACAAACTAATCATCCTCCCCACTTCCCGTAAGAAAAACGTTATGATTACACCGTGCTTGGTATTTATTYTATCCTATGACTGGTTGAACTGGAGAAATCCCCAAAGAGGTAAGCTAAGGCCCAGCCTGGACACTGGATTTCAGGGGGTTGTCACGTTTCCCCGCTATGTGCGAGGCAAATCGCTAGACGGGTGGGCGTGCCGGTGCGAGGGCATGCAGCTGCAGCGCGCCTCCCTCAGAGTCAGCCTTTGCCCTYGGCTGGCGCGCGCCGAGCCTCCTGCTCGCGCGTGGGCGTCTCAGGCCTGAACGCAAGGCAACRTTTTGGGGCTACGCTGGAGGAACACAGCCGTGTCGCAAACCTGACAGGATTTAGGTGTAACAACACCTACCAGTCTAGAGGCAATAGTACTGCTCCTGTCCCACTTTAGATTCAGATACGTTTTGCAAGATTATTACTAACTCTCAGACTTGAGCAGAAGGAAGTAGGAATTCATTAAAAAAAAAATAGAAGAGACTAATTATGTATCACTTTGATTTTCACAACTCTTTGGTAATACGAAATCTAATTTTGAAATGAAGAGCAAGCTTAAGTGTTTAGTTTTTCACGGGATAAGGTACATTTTCTGGAAACATTTTCAGAATAAGAAATTTACTGAAGCAAAGCCTTTCCTGTGCATAGGTTTGATTGGTAAGTGGAGAATTTATCATCAAAACAATAGTTTCTGGTTGGAAAATGCTAATTAGATTAATCTCAAAAGAGAGTTGTAAAAACTCTCTTTTTTAAAAAAAAAAAAGTATTTGGGGAAAGACAGACTGATGCTTCAGTATATGTGATGACTAATACAGTAAGTTAAAACTCTATGGATAGTTTTTTGCATATCTATCTACTGTTAATTCTGTCTTCTCCTGTATCTGCTGCTGCATGGTAGCTGCTGTTAGAAACAAAGTTTGAGATTATGTTGCTTTAATGCAGGATGATATTTTCTGTTTCATGTTTGCAGTAGCTGGTAGGGATAGCAATTCAGTCAGTGTATATGTGTTGCAGCCATTGCTAGATGGCTATAGATAGATCTCTATAATTTAAAAAAGATGATACATAGAGAGGATTATAGTTCTTGGACTGTGATGGGAGCATGTTACTTTATTGAACCTTTTTTTTTTAAAAAAAAAAAAAAAGTATGACTACAATCTTTAATATGTACTATCCTGTGGCTTTCCTGTTAAGCAGAGTTGTGCTTTAGCTTTTTCCTACAGCTGTAAAAGGGCTATGTTAGTCTGAATGCTGAGCGGACAGAGCAGCTGAAGTCATCCTCTGTATGAATATTGCATCCCAGTGAGTAATGTGTCTGCTGTTACGGATCTTATCCTTTGTTGCAGATTAAATTAGTTTAATCAAGTTCATGAGTTTGGGCAGCCTCTCATCTTCCTGCCTCCCCAACTCCATCCTCCACCTAGCACATTAACTGGAGGACAAATTTATGATCTCATTAGTTCTGCATATTGGTTCACGTAAGACAAATTGAAGCTTAAAAATGTCACTCAACTTTGACCTGTTATGAAAGCATTTAACCCACTGAAGGCTACCCAGGTGTTCCTGAGCCATTTAACAACTCTAGTATCTGGCTCCCTGAAAAATTTAGCTGAAAAAATCTGTGCAGATCCCTTTGATCACAAGAATTGTTGCAGTTTCTGAAGCGGGCTTTCTGAGGTATTTGCTGTGCCAAGCCTCCCTCAGAGTATATGCAGGCCTGCTTCTGTGTGGATACAGCTCCCTTAGAGCTGGCCAGCAGTTACAGTAAGTGGGGCAGTTTCTTCCTTCAGTGTCCTGTGCCCAACCTGCATCAAGGAGACTAATTCTTATTGTTGTCCTTGCTGTTGAACATACATTTCTTTTCCCTTCTACATTATTAGTCCATACTTGAATCTCTTATTGAAGTCATCATCTGAATTTCTGCTGCAGGGAGCTCCAGCAGTTAACAGTGTAGTATGTTACTCATGGTTTTGTCTTCCTGTTGAGCAGATGCTTGCTTCCTCCACTGTRCAGCTTGAAATAACCGTGTTGGTAGATAAGCTGCATCATATTGTGGGAAAGAAACATAAAACTGCCGTCACTCTAGATGTTTCTGTTCGTTATAGCAAGAGGGGAATGATAGGTATCTATCTTCTCCTCTCAAAACTGCTTCTGATTTAACTTCTATGGGGTGCGATTTGAAAAGCTAGGGGCTCCAAGAGGTTGTGCAGGCAGGACTGCAGCAACAAACTTGATAGCAAAGAAGCGGGAATATTTCATTTTTAAAATCGGTGTATAATATTTCTGTCTCAAAAAAAAAATGCTTTGTTTAAAAAAAAACTATATTTCTGAGGAATTTCTAGAGTTCTGTTAAATCTGCTGTGCCCATTTTTCTTCACCTTGTACCAAATGAATCTTGAAGGAAGATAACAGGAGTTTTGCTTCAGGGATCAATTATATTTTTCATTCTTCTGGTAGCCTTTCCCCTCTGTCCTGACTTTGCATGTGAAGTTGTGACTCAAGAGAAAGCCTTACATGGATGGAGATTAATCTCCTGATACAGTTCCTGACAGCTCTAACAGGCTGTGATGTTCTGGGATAATGCTGCAACTCATGTTTCCTGCTGCTTGAAGCAATTATTTTTCATATAAGATATGTTGGTCCTACACAGGGATTTTTACAGGTGTCTTTGTATCCCGTGGCAAAAATTAGAGGCCTGGGGCTGTTTTTTCTATGTTATTGTAATTCCAGGATAGATATGTTATTTTGGGGGCCCCTTCTCTGTCAGGTATTTGGGATTTACAGTCAGTCTCCCTTGCCCTCTTTGTCAGACACTAAAGCTCTCTCGCCTTAACTGAAGATGATTTACCATATGGTAAAGTGGGTTTGCTCTCCATTAAATGTTTTTAATTGCAGTGTGTTTACAAAGAGCTCTGTAAATACTTGCATATTTGGTGCTGCTGGAGGTTAGTTTTATACTGGGTTTTCCTGGGCCTATTCCAAATGATGCTGCTCGGAGAAGTTAAATTACATTTGCTGCCATTCAGAGCTTAATGGCGCCATGCCCAGCATGAGACTGTATGGCATTRTGCTTCTCACACGCCCATAAATAAGGTTTCAGAAGGATTACTTCAAATGATATAGGTGAGTAAGCTCACAGTGAGGTCTGGCAGGAATGCCTGGTCTAGTAGCAGTGGTGAAATTACTTGAATGATTTAAAGCCAGAAACTCAGCCAGTGTAATTCATTTTAAACTCTGTTGTTTGCACTAGTATCTTGCATTGATTTTTAGTTGCCCCAATATGACTTCGGCATGTAAATGAAGTCTAATTCTATCCAAGTTTTTCAAAGGGCTCCTTACTGCCCTCCATTAAAAGTTTACTTTGAGAGAGAGAGGATTGTTTTCTACTCCAGGAAAGCTGGAAATACAAGCATCCTCTGTGCAGATACAGTGTTTCCGTAAAAACTTCAGTCACTTTAATACTGGCTTTTCATATATATCTGGTGTCTAAAAGCCTAATGGATGTGTTAAATATGTTGCAGATGTGGTGTGGTATGCTAAGTCAGCACAAAGCACTGCAAACAGGAATGGAGGCACAAAGCAGCCCCATCCGGGAAGCTGCGTACTGTGGTGAGCTTCAAAGTATTCTCAGCTGAATGAAATTAGACGTGAGTTAAATGATTCACTGGACTATATATCACACAATTATTCAGCCATCAAAATAGCTATTAATCATGTATGAATCCTTTGAAAAGCTTCTATAAATATTCTTGAAGGAAAAAATGCAAAATTCAAGTTATCCAGAGCAAGTTAATCTTTGTAACAAGCTGAGAATATTCTACTCAAATTCCTGCTCAACAGGTTAAGTTCTATTTTGGGAACCAATTTGTTTCTGTGTAGTTAAACTCAGGTGTAGGCATTCAGTATCATCTCTTCTGCAAGTATAATCACCTGTCCAGATCACAGCATGGAAGGAAAATTTGTCCTCACCAGCATCCGAGAATCATACCTGCATCTACACTAACCTGTTTTGAAATGCAGAGAAGACCAAATTCGCTGATATTTGTTCTAGTAGCTAAAAGTTACCCATCCCTGGAGCAATGGGATCATTTGGATCTGGAGGCTTGGCCAGACAGAGAAAATCTTCAGGTTGTCTGTGGCTTTTCACAGATATGGATAATGGAACTGCAATTAAGTGTTGCCAAACCCTAGAGCCTGAAAAAATGGGTTGCTCCAAAAACCTGTGAGATTTAAAAGCCTATTCCATTTTACTTTCTTATACAATGTATGAATTTTTAGTCTTTGCAGTTTCAAGATACTTTTTTTTTTCTTTTGCCATTACAGTTCTGCCATGTAAATTGAGACTCCATGAGTCTCAAAGTGTTGGCATATTCTGTGTGCTGGGTTGTGAAGAGTGTGGTTGAAATACAGGGGTCTTGGAGACAGAGAGAAAAGTGTATTGTTGTACACAGGCTGTAAGATGTGGGCAGCTAAGTGAGGCCAATTAGCACCTGATGTGACAAATCTGTGTCGTATTTCCAGAGAATACTGCTGTGATGCATGAAAAAACAAGTGTTGCATTTTTCAAGCATTTCTTTGGTAAGGCCTATCCACATGCAGGTACTCTGCTGCCCATATGAACCTGATGCCTTGGAGAAAATGGACAAGCGCCAGCAACGTTGGCACTACATTAACTGAGAAAAGAGTTTCTTGAGAGCTACTCATGGACAGAAACTCTGCAAAGGAGATAGCACTCTGACATTTATCAGCCTGCAAAAGAGAATAGCTGAATTATTCAGCCCTTCTTTGCATTTCAGTTATGATTATACTACTTTGTCGTTTTTATTCAGCTACAACTATGTTTGTTTTGACTTTGAGGTCAATATGTTGTTCCTCTCAGATAATGAATAAACAACATCATATATGCTTGTGACCTCAACCGCAGTCTAGAAGCAGCTGAGTAAAGTAGTCCTGGATAAGGTGAAAAAAGACTCTTACCACAGTCATTCGCTTCATGGCAAGATAAAACATAAGCTTTCTTCTGCAGTAAGCAGTGCTATTGCTATTTGGGCTGAAGCCTGAGAGAGTAGCAGTCTAGCTGAGAGTAGCGAGTTTCTCCAGCAGGCACCTCACGGCTAATGTTGCTTAGGGCAGGTGTTGTTAGTGCTTGGAGCATTTTTCCCAATGTGTGAGGGGCAAACTCTCCAAATCCTGAAGAATATCAATGCCCAGAGCAGATAGGAGGAGAGAATGACTGTAGCTAAAGCTTCCTTTGTTGCTCAGATATATGGTCATATATCTGTAAACATGTGGGAGTTTCATCAAATGTTGGCTTTAATTATGGCTTTCAAAGTTAATTCCCCCTTCTCCAATCTATGATTGAGTGTTTAAATCTAAAAGGACCTTGATTTTATGCTTTCAAGGCAGCTGTACTATATTTCAGTGCCACTTGGATGACACAGTTTGCTTGTCAGAAGAAGGCCCTATGCTAGTGTACCAGTCCTTCTGTATTTCTGGTCTCTCTAACAGGAAGGTTTTGCTTGTACTTACCTACCCACAGAATCTATGAATTTCCAGTTCCTGACTATTCATTAGAAAACACAGGAAACAGAATKAAAGGACTATTTTGATGTGTTTTGATACAACTATTGCATAGATTTGGATGCTCTTTATGAGCAGGAGGTGCCGGGGATGCACTGGAAGGACAGAGCCGGAGAGCAAAACTCATTTTTTTCAGAACTTGCTATTTTTGACTGGAAAAGCAAAGTTTTCTGAAAATGCTGCTAGATTTCTCCTTATAAAGTATCTGAAAGCAACCTGACCAGCAGTGATATGTTATTTTGCCCACGACACAATGGCAGCACCTTACTGAGGAACTGCAGGAGGAAGGAGATCAGCGAGGAGAGTGTCCAGGGCCAGTTTTTCTCTATGCCAGCCATGTCAGCTGCACGTGTTGTGAGAAAGCCAGGAAGATTTACGCAATTTGGGAGTGCGCATTTGTATCAGAAAAGAATTTTTTTCTCTGGGGTTTCCTGACTCTGAAACACTAGAGCTCTAATGCACCTTGATTCTCCATCCTCCTTTAAGTTTTAAATGTCTGTCTTTTGKGCATGACCTTAATAGACTGGGGCTTTAGGACCAGTTTCTCTGAGAAGCCAGCACTGTTCAAGAAGGGCCCTTGACACTGTTCTGACTTAATGCTAGACACATCTGCAGCTACTTGGACAAAATTGACATTGTCTAGAGAGCAAAGCAATCATCTAGTATAGCATTACAGAGCATTTACACTTGAGCCATGTTACCAGACAGTAAATCTTGACCTTTAGGAGTTCAGAGATTAGGTTTCTTTGCTACAAGCACCCGAGGTATTGTTAGACATTTGTTGCTATTCAGAGCAGATTTCAGGGGTTACCTATGGGTTTAATTCATAGCATCAATCATTTTTTGAAGGCTCTTCTAAAGCTGAGATAGCTTCAGATAAAAACTAGGATTACTTTTACATTTCTTATAAGCAATTGGTAAGAAGCAAAAAGTGGAGGTGGAGGGAGACGAAGGGTAGGGGATATGAAGGAGCCGTAGGACATTGCTGTGAGTTTCACCATTTATTTCTATGCAAACAGTTATTTTACAGAATTTGGAGGGGAATATCTTCTTTTCCGTACCATGGACTAATGCAGTCATTCCAATGGGATAATAAACTAAAAGTAGATTCCAAAATAGTATTGGAGTCAAGCATGGTTTAAATGGAACTCATATTAGAAAGACCACATCTTCATATTAGCTCTAATTTATAAATAGACACGGTGTTAATATTTTGTTAATGTTGATAAATGCTTGAAAATTATTCCTGCTTATAATTTTGTACAAATGAAGCACTTCAGAAGGAGAGGTTGTAAACATGTCAGAGCAGGCCAGTAAGCCTCCACTGTTCAGAATTCTTCCTTTCTTCCATTACATGAACGCACTGATGATGAAGTTCAGATTGGTGCATATAGCATCTACTATAATCACGTGTGCTTTTTCAGTGAGGTAGAAGGGTCAAAAGGCTTTTTTGCCTCCCCTTTGTCCAAATCGTTGAAACAGGTCTTGAACCTGTATTACTGTCTTTTTATCTCAAGCTTACTTAAATAAAATAATGAGAGTTACAGTCATGAAACAAGCCCAGGATTTCATCCAAAGTTATCAAAGGTAAGTGCAGATATTACTACATTTATTAAATTTAAAGATCTGGATGCAAGATGAAAGGCTAATGAGTGAAAAGCTGTATGATGAGAAAGATCTTGTGATTGTTAGCAAAAGCATGCCCCACGTGGTGCTGCAGTTGAAATGCAGTGGTAATCCTGGAATGCATTCAGAAGAAAAACAGCTACAGGAGTAGGATTTTTGCCCTTTTCCCAGCTCTGTGTTGCAGTGCTGGAATACAGTATAACCCTTTGGGCACTGTATTAGAGAGGGAATGGAGAGCAATTGGAGAATACAGAAAGGGAGACTTTTAGTGAGGAGAGGGAAGAACGATTAAAGTGGTTACTACAATGAAATAGTTCATTACAGAAGCCCTTTAAAATCTAAGTTTCCTAGCSACTGGGGTTTGACTTTCTTGCTTTTTTTAATCCTCTGAAGTAAAATTTCCCTTGAAGAAAGAATGAGAAGGCTTGACAAGGGGGAAGAGCTCAGAAAGGGGCAGAATCTGTTTAAAGTGTGTAATCTTTAAACACTTGTAATCAATATTATAAAACTTCCGGAAAAAAATAATGAGCTGCTCTTCTTTCCGGTCTTACTAATAAAAGCCARAACCTCCAAAGTTATTTTGCCAACATGTCTTCCGAGGTAAACCTTACAATTGTGTCTGCAAGAACATGATCAGCAAAAACGCAAGAATGGCTGGAACTGGCTCAGCAACTTTGCTTGAGCAGCTCCTCTCCTTGTGTGGATGATAAACACTGTCCTCCTGTGTCCTGCATCTGGTTACTAGTCTCTTTACAGCTAGCAATTCTGAGATAACTAGGCATTAAAAGCAGCATATGGATGCCCAACTGGCTTTCTAGAATTGTCTAGGACTCGTTGGACAGTTTTTAGTATCTCACAAGGTTTTTAAATGCGTATAAGAGTTTAACCTTTCACACCTGGTCCTACAGCCTTTGAAATCATGGCCACTGGAAACAGATTTGGACCTGCTTGAAGGTGATCACAAAATTCCCAGCAAGTTCCATAGGAACAAGAAAGGATCTYTGTCCTCTGTGATGAGGGTTAAGGTAGCTGAAGGCAACCAAGCTACTGTGTCAGCTTATCTGTACTGCTTTTTTTAGTGAAGAAGTCATACCTGAATCTAAACTTGCTCTGATTTTTCTTCTGCATCAATATTAACCCTTGTTCTCCATCAATATTTATCAAGGTGTTGTGTAATTCTGGTACTGTAGCATCTGAGCATGCCACAGTCTATGTCTGCAGCAAAGCAGTTAGATAGGGCAGGGCTGCTGCCGTTTCATAGATGAGAAATTGAGTTACGCTGTCTGTGATTGGGTTCCTCTAAGGCACTGGGATTCAGGTATCTGAATGTCTTTTGAGCATCTGAGTCAAAATGGGAGTTACATAGGAGATTGGACACAGAGAGTAAAACAAGTATAAAATGAAAGCCAGGTTTCTCAAGTCTTCAGCTAGCAGCCTAGCTTGCCTTGGTTTCCTAAGTGAAATCAGAAGTGGAGTCTTTGGATGTGGAGTAGGTGAACTGCCATTTTAAGTAAAAGCACCAAAGGTCTTTGGTACAAAGCCTTGTGAAATGTTGGCACAATTCTTTTGAGCTTATAAATTCAGAAATGTTCACTGCTTATTTGAAACTGTATACTCAATATAAGAAAGATATTATTTTGATGTAAACAGAAGAAAAAGCAGGAAAACATAATCTAATTGTGACTGACTATGCTAAATGTCTCTAAAGGAAGTTTTTCTTTTARCTTCTTTCTTTCTCCTTTCCTTCCCAAGAAGACACACTCTTGTTCCTATTAGCAAGTGCATGGTGTGCAGTGGTTGCTATGGTAATTATTTCTTGTAATGAGTTAGTGTTATAAATGGCTAGGATTTAATGAAGAGTTCCCTCAGGAATATCTTGATGCGTTCAGATTGCCTTTCCTGGGCTGTGCACTGCAGTGAGCCACACCGGGGTGGTAGGCACTCGCATACGGCAGCACGCTGAGGGCAGCTGTGGTGTTCTGGTGCTTTTGAAATGTCCCACACTTTTTGCAAGCTAATTCTGTAGAAGACACAAGTAAGCGATGCAGAACTTGCTCATGCACCAGGCTGGGCGTCTGCGCACTTCTGCTTCCCTGTCCTGGGGGCAGTTGTCCTTGTGCCTGTGTGCAAGCTACAGTACAGATTCTGGGCGGCAATACGATTTTCAGTTTTACAAAAACAGAAAGAGTATTAAGTTCTCTTTGACATTGAATTATRACTTTTTTGTTGTGTGTATGAGTGTTTTGTACTATTCTAAAGAGTTCTTATACCTTGTAAAGGTAAATGATGCTTTAATGATGCCGTAATCTGGGCAATTTCCAAAACCTCAAGTTGAATTTAACATGTTTACTTTTCACGAAATTTTTATATTTATAGTTTATATTATTTTATATTTTAGATCTTTATAGAAACTCAGTGTAACATATTATTAAAGCAGTTATCTTTCACAATTTGAACGTCCAAAATTTCTTAATTTAATTTTGAGAATATGAAGAAATAGTTAACTTGTTTTGGCAGTCAATAGGGCACTACTTTCTGAATGTCTGGAGGTATTTATGAAGGATGTCAAACAGTAAAAAGACTGTTACCAAGTGCGTTAGGAACCAGTGTACAACCAGTTGTTGTGATTAGCTCTTGCCAAACGTATAAAGATACTAACTTGATCCTTTTATGTAGCTGTAGCCAGGTTCTCTTGAAGGCAAATGGTTCAGTTTAGCAAATGGTTTAGTCTGTTTAGCAGAAAGGTTCAGTATGTTTGCTTGTTTTACGGGGGGGGGAAATGGACGTGCGAACGGGGGAAAAAAAGTTAATTTATGAGGTTTATTGTATCAAATAGAGATGTGGTTCTAGTTAGGTTTTCCTCAAGGCAGCCTATAAAAGTATTTTGCAAGCAACAGTTGGTCCATACCAAAACCAGCTACTTCTCTCTGAAGGTACACTAAGCATTAGGGAAGTGATCTAGATCAAATCAAAATATCTCTAGCTGCTGATTCTACAGCTCTACCTGTAGAATTTCTGAGCTGGAGCTGGGACCAAACATACAAGCTGCAGGAGAAGTGGTGATGCTGTGAGATCACATGAAGTCATGAATAATTTCAGTACAAGTTTCAAAACTGAACTTCAAGCTTTAAGTCAACCACATTGTGGAAAAGGGGAATTGAGGAGGGGGGACTTTCAATATGTTGTACATTAATATACTTGATATAAAAAATCTTGGGTATAATTAATACATTTTTGGTTATTCCACATGCCAGACTTAATACTTGAGCTAGTTAATTAGACAAAGAGTTTTTCTCTGGGCTTGCAAAACCTCTTCAGAAGTGATTTATTTTATAGATGGATTGTTTTAAAATTGACTTTTGTCTTCACAGAGACATTTGCATTTCAAGTATTTCAAAGTGACTGTGTTGGAATTACTCAGATTCTTCGTCCAGCTCTCATTCAGCTAATCTCTATGCTRTTCCCCTTTTTCAAGATGTACTTAGGGTTCTTTTGTTGAGAGCATTGTTTTTCAGACTGTGGTAATGCATCTTTAATCATTCTTCTTCCTCTTTCTTATGCGTTTGCTGCATAGTTCTAGGTGGAATTGCCTCTTCAGATATTTTCTCTCTTGCAGTGGCACATTCAGACTCAAATTGTTGTGCTCAGTAGTGCCATTGTCACATTATAACGGGGAAAATGCTTCATCGTGTATTGTAAAATGAGATGAAATCTTCGGTGAGGAGCTGAGGGATCATGCTGGAGGGAAACATTCATTTTTATGCACCAACTCATTACACTGGAAAAGGATACATAAAAGCTGTCAAAGTATTTTCAATGTGTGATACCAATGTATTATGTTAACAAGTTGTAATGCATGAGTTTTTCAGTACTGCAGCTTGCATTGAGTATAAGACTTGGAAAAATCTGTTTAAATGTTTGCTTCTAGATTGAGTTTGCCAGTCACTAACAGCAAACACTGGCTTCAAAATATTAATAAATTAAATAACTTCATTTGTCTGTTTTAATACAGTCAAATCAGGTACAGGCAGCCTTTTTACGGTTGCTCGTTATGTAAGTATGATCTTACAGAGCTGTCTACATGTTCATTTAATTCCATAAAATATGGCAAAGTCATTTTATGTAGTCTCCTTGTTAATCAACAGCTCAATATCTTTATTTACATGCTGACTGGATAAAGAAAAAGGGGGTAAGTGAGAGATGCTGAGGAAAACAAATGGATGTATTCAAGGATGGAGGGGCCACACTGAAATAGGAAAAGCAAAAAGATGCCTGCGTTTAGCAACATAAAAGCTTATTTAAGAAAGTTTGAGAGTTTCAGACTTGGATCTGTGAAAATATTTGCTTACTATGCTAGTTACTGCAAACAGTTTTGAAATATTAACCCCATCACAACATATCTATAAAAACGACTGTAAACAGGGAAGCTGAATGTTGTCTCTTCAGGTCATTTGTTTGGTTATTGTGAGCACATAATTATGATTTTGCTTCATGATTATGCTTTATGATCTTTTGCTCAAAGTGGCTCTGTGGCTTACAGCTGCCTGCAATAGTAGGTTGCTGGGATCAGCTTCCAAAGGAAAGGCCTGTTTGGGATCAGTTACATTGTGTTTTTTGAGTCTTGGGCTTTCGCACTGTTTTCTGGTCTAACTTATCATCTCTTATTCATACAGCGCAATATTGCTGGAACCACTGTATCACTGACTGCTAGGCATAACCTTTTGGAAAGGGGAAAGGAGGATCAAGAAGTGTCTGCTTAAACTTCACTGTACATAGGAGGAACAATGGCAATAAGAATGCCTGATGCCTTGGAGAAAAAGGGAGACAAGGGTTGTCATCACCCTGGTCTTCCTTTTCCAGTTCAACACAGGATGAGTGTGTCACATAACTCATTTAACTCTCTCTTGTCACTATACATGACAATGAGTACTTGGGCCAGAAATAGAGACGGTAGGTACAAAGAAGCGCACAGTAAGTTTGGACAGGTGAACATTCTTTTTATCCAAAGCCTTTTTGTCCTCAATTTTAACTCTAGTAAGAGTAACACCTTGGCAAGGATAAAACAACAAAGTTGTTCTTTCATAATCTAACGAAAGAAGTGGCAGAAAGTCCATTGGTGCACAGAACCTATGAACTGATGATAAGTTACCAAAAGAAAATCTCTTGGAGTTTTATTGCCTGGCAAATCATTGGACCTGAAGTCCTACTGCTGTTAGCACTGCTAATAAGACATTATGAATTACCTCATAGCTGATCTGCCAGTTTAACTGTAATATAGTAATAATGAAATATATTCTGATTATGGGCAAGAGTTTGAAAGCTTTTTATGAGCCAAAATATGGGTCAAAAATCTCGTTTCCACTCATTTGAAAGTTCATCTAATTCCAAGAATGCCTTTTACTGTGTTCGGAGAACTGGTGTAGTTAGACACACCTGACATTTGTAATAGCTGTGTGTTTTAAAAGGACCCTGAAATCTTTACTTTCACTTACTTTGTACTCCTGGGTTTTTATTTACTGGAGGGAAAACAATTCATGAAACTGTTAAAAACTAATCTTAATTTTGAGGGAGATAAGTCACTGTTTAGCTGCAGAATAGTGTGGTTAACAACAGTTCATACCTTGCCATACCACCTGCAGCTTCAGCCCTTCATGGAGGGATAAGTGTGTGTCCTTGAGAGGTGAAAGGACTCTGCAAGGGATAGAAAAGAGTCTTTATGGAAGCTGTTGGGCATTTGTTTGAGTATCTCTTCAGTTCTTTAAGTTTTACCAACTTCCAGGACAAGTAAATGTTCTCTGTGCAGATTTGTGTCACAGTACAGAGTCTTACAAGGCTGTTGCTGGGGCTGAGAGGCTAGTTGATTCCCCAGCCTCTCTAATTCTAGGCTTTCCAATGAAACTGCCAGTTATGTAGCAAAATTAATTGTGGCAAGAAAGGCCAGTGGTATCCTGGGCTACATTAGGAAGTCTGTTGCCAGCAGCTCAAAGGAGATGGTCCTCCCCCTCTACTCAGCCCTGGGGAGGCCTCATCTCGAGTGCTGTGTCCAGTTCTGGGCTCCCCAGTACAAGAGAGACATGGAGCTACTGGAGAGAGTCCAGCACAGGGCTGCAAGGATGATCAGAGGGCTGGAGCACCTGCCCCRTGAGGAACRGCTGCGAGAGCTGGGCCTCTTCAGCCTGGGGAAAGAAGACTGAGGGGGGATCTGATCAATGTGCACAAATACCTTGAACGGAGGGTGTCAAGGGGACAGGGACAAACTCTTTTCAGTGGTGCCCAGAGGCAGGACAAGAGGCAATGGGCACAAACTGAAACACAGGAAGTTCCACAGGAAGAACTTCTTTGCTGTGAGAGTAACAGAGCACTGGCWCAGGTTGCCCAGAGAGGTTGTGGAGTCTCCTCTTGAGATATTCAAAACCCGCCTGGATGCAACCCTGTCTAACATGCTCTAGGTGAYCCTGCTTCTGGCAGGGTCTGATCTGGCCCACCATCTACTGATACTTTATTTGATACCTTTCCACGTGATATATAAGAAATAGTGACCGCAATTGCAGAACCAATGATGAACATTAAGTTAAAAACTGGGATATTTCCAGTTGAACGAGAATACTGAAGTGCTGTAGCAGAAAGCATTTAGGACCATCTATTGATTACAGAGAGCTGACTGAGCCACAGATATAGCACTGTCCGCTTGTTTCTTTTATGCATGGAGTCCCACAGGACTTGCTTTAGCCTTATCTTCATGTTACATAAGGAAGGTATGACCTAATCTTCCATAAACATATGTTAGCAGTTCTGTCTTCCTTTCTTTTGATCTGTTAAATATAGCATGGTACGTTACTCATTTTTAAACAAAGCTTTTTTGATAAATGTGCACTCTGAGTACATTTACTCATAATACTATGAGYAAATAAGACCGAGGTATCATTCAAGAAAGACTGAGTCAAAGAATCCTGATGACACCAACCAAATCTTTGATAGATGAAGAAGGTGAAAGGGATAATTTCTGAGAYGAGGTACAGAGAAAACCCGGTTATTTTACAAAGAAATTGAATTCTTGACGATCCTACTGACTGGATAGTAAAAAATCAAGAGTAGGGAACAGGGAGTAGGGGCCTGGAACTGAAAGCCTGTGATGTTTGGAGTGTGGTAATCAGGGAAGAAAAAGCAGGTTTCTTGGGAAGGAACAAATAGGGCTTTCCCTGTGCACATCTCAAGAGGAGAGCTTGAGCACCACAGATATACATCTCTAGGGGGACAGATGAGCAGAATAAAGATAAGAAATAAAGAAGGGTTGTAGGATCCCTAGAAATACTCTGGGCTAGTATAACTCTAGTTGGGTTAAAGAGAAATCCTGCAGAAAAGATTAATGGCAGTAGCCACAGTTCTTTCTGGTTTGGCCATACAACAGGTGAAAAACAAAATTGGAACTGTTAGAAGATGCTAGAGGTGAATGTGTTTAATACTATGGAAAGAATGAGTGGAGCAACAAATGACACTGAATCTGTACAGCGTAGGTTAAGCAGAAAAGCAAGAGGAATTCTTGCAGTATACTTAATATTGTGAGACCTGAGCTTGAAGTGTGGGGAGAGCAGAGCTCATTTTTAGATTGTGTTCTGAGGAGAGCTGTGAGGAGCAGAAGGTTGCAGTAGGTGGCCCTGGTAGTGATACCCAGTACCCAAGGGCTGTTTTCCAGGAAAGGTGAGATCTTCCTGATCTGAAACTGCTGTTCTGTTTTAGTTGAGTAAGACATCATTTATTTTACTAGAAATCTATGGTAGTATATGTATTGTATTAATTGCCTAAATACAGCATAACGAATACCCACYATCACATGCTTATCTCCCAGGTAAAGTGAAGTGCTGTAGGGTTACGTAGTATTGATGCTAATAACCAGGGAATGTGTTAGTGATTGGTGATTCTCAAAGGACTCTTGTTTTGGAGGGGGATCAGAATTACAATCTACAGACTGTTTGCTACTATTGCTTTCTCTGACTATCCCTTCCGTATCAGACATGTCAGAAGACATCAATCAAGCAGTAAAGAAGCCTGCTTGATAGCAAACTAGACCATAAATAATGCCCTCTACCAAAGCACAGAAAATTGTCAAACTGATGAGAACAAAACAATACAGAAGTATTAATTGCCTCTTTAAGAATATAAAACCAGTCTGCTGCTTGGAGCACTGCAGCTCTTTAGGATCTTTAGCTGCTAATGACCACTGGATTCTGAGGGGCTAGAGTTGTCTTCCCAATTATTTAAGAACCTGAAGCAGTCTCTGGGTAGTGATTATTAAAAAGAAAATCAAAGCAATGTGCTGTATTGTGCATTAAAATGATTGTTTTATGGTACTTACGTTTTTATGTAATTTAACACTTAAAAAACTAAAGGTAAAAATATTTAAATTTTTTTTTCCTGATTTCCAAGGTTTTATTTCCCAAATGGATATACTTTGATTATTATTTTGAAGAAATCTTTAAGGAGATTTCTCTCGGAGACACAGAATGTACTATTCATTTATTTCTCTTTATGAGCCCTATAAATTTTAAAAATTTTGGCCTACTGTGGAGAAAAAGCAGTGCTGAAGGACCTGTGCTGCTCTTGGCACAGACATATGAATGGAAGTTCAAGCTGAGCAGACCACTACCACTGCTGCTTCTCCTCAGCTGAATGTTAGTTGTGTGCTGAATGGTCACCCTGGGCCCCGGGTATTCCTGCCAGAAGGCTTCTTCCTAGTCCTTCCTGCAGTTGTGTTCTGGCAAAGGAAGGGGGCTCATGACCTTCAGCTACTTCTAACAGTGGGTAGCTGCTGACCAACTCATTTGCATTTGTTCCTGAAGAGAAGGCTTGTGTACCTCTGAAAGCGAGTAATAGCAGAATGATGCAGGTTGAGACTGTATGGTCCAACCCCCTGCTCAAAGCAAGGTTGATTTCAAGGTTGCTGGGAGCCTTGTCCAGCCAATGTTTGAGTATCTCCAAGGTGGGAGGCTCCTCAGCTTCTCTGGCACTGAGAGAGGGGCAAGAAAGAGGTTGCCTTGTTCCTCAGCACTGATGGGAGGGAAGAGGATCCTCTTCCACTGTGGCTGTTGGCTGCATCTGTGATTTTGCTAATGATATCAGAGAGCATGATAATTGTGGGGAAAACCTTGTACCCTTCCTCTTATGTAACACTCATTTTGGACTGGATTCAATGTAGTGTCCACCAGAATTAACAATTCAGAAAATCTTCCCTAAAGATCAATACCATGCGTCACTTTGCAGAAATGCAAGCAGTAGTGTCCATAAACACTTTTATGGCTGCACTGAACTCTTGGAGAGTGGGTATAACAGCCGCTAACTCATCTGATTGCTGCGACTATGAAGTTAGTAGCTGAGACAAACAGGTAGTCTCCACATTAAAACATATCTCTGTGTTTTCACCCTTGCTAAAAACTGAGAATTATTTACTCGGTATAGGTAGGTCCGGATGGATAGACTTAAAGGGCTTTTGGAAGATCCAGTTTGTAGCAGGGGAGAAGCAGAGTCTGACTCTTCATTAGACTGAAAATGTAACCTGGGCCAGTTTTTAGCAAGTAGTTTCAAAAAGAGCCTGGAAAGCAAGTTTTGTCTGAAAGAGATTTGAAGCCATGAGCAGGTACACTGTCTTGGCATTGCTCGTAAAACTGAAACACATTCCTGTACCTTAGCAGAACACCAAAAAAGCCCAATTCCATTGCATATTTGCTGTCTGTTTATTGCAAATAAGCRTTTATGTTTTTAACCAGAAGCGATTTAGGAAGAAAAAAGTCAAATTAAATTAATTAGATAGCTGCTTCATAATGTTAGAGGTAAAAGTGAATCTGCCTTGAGAAAAGGGTTGTTGGGGATGGGATATGTTGAAAAATATTGGTTAGGGTAAATACTTAGTACTGAGATTCTGCTGCATTTAATAAGGCTGAACAAAGTCAGTGGTGTTTGACTGTAGAAACGGTTGTTAAAGCTTCCCCCTCAACCCCGTTTCCCTGCAGTGCAGATTTTAAATAGCTTGGGAATTCATCTCTGTCAAGATGGAGAAGAGGGGGAACAGCAACTCTTCTGCTTTGTTTGTGAAGCATCAGCTAGAATAAAAGTGGCCAGTGTTGCAGCTGAAGGAACACTGGTAATCGCCTCACATCCAAATGAGTAATTAGCTGAAATAATTACCAGCCTTGAGAGGAATTCACACTTTTTTTTTTTCTTTTGGTCCGTGACAGTATCAAGGATAACAGGTGTTGAGAGTGCCTTGAAGGGACAAAGATTAAAGATTATTTCATTATCTAGATTCCTTTAGGCAGAAAAGTCTTGTGTTTCATCCTGTCATGCACAGAAAGGTCTAAGTAGCATCTCAGTCTCCTCATGCTTTAGCAGTTTTGAGGCTGAGCTTTTGACAGAGAGTGAATATTGTTTGATCTGGGAGAATGGTCTGTCCTTGAGAATTCAGTAAACTCCATCTCTCTGCACAGTCTGATTCCTTCTCAGAGGCCTATGGAAAAGTGCAAATAAGGATGCTGCAGAGACAGTGAGCAACAGTCATCTTTTTATTGAGGTTTAGATTAATTAGGAAAGGAAGCATTTGAACAATTACTTGGAGATTTGCTGATGAAATACTGTATGTGTTTCGGGCTCGTTGTTTCAATATTTGAAAAGAAGTATGGTAAGGAATGTTARTAAGATTTTCTCTTCTTCTGTGTGCTTTTAGGTATTTTTGTTTTGTTACAGTTATACCCAGAGGTCAGACTGCATGAGGGCAAACACCCGTATGTCCTGTGCTGTAGAAAACTACAATTCTTACTTCCTTATTGGAGGGCTATGTTAGAAATGCAAACTCTTCCATGCATTGTAACCCATTCTCAGCTGAAATTCTGCTATTCCAAATATTCTGGAGCTATTTTAATCATTACCAAACTTTTTGTGTCTTACGGAAGTGATCTGCAGGCATAACAGCTCCCAAAATAATCACTAGAGTTGAATATATTCTCATTACAGGCCACAGTATGTACCTGTATTGTATCTATGACAGACCCCTGAAAACTAGTGTTTGAATCCAAAAATGATGTGATGGAAAGGGGGAGAGGTGAGACTGGTGGAACTGATGGAAACTGGGCTTTGCAAAACAGTTTGTGCACATGAACCTTTTGTTATTTAAATTTTACTTTTGCCCTCAACCCATTTTCCTGTCCAGCTCCCATTATAACCTGAAGGAAAATTTTCTGTAGCTGGGTATATGTTTGGTAAATGATCTTTCTTTTGTTTACCTTCATCTTATTTCTCCACCAGGGTGGCAGTATTTGCTTGTTTGTTACATTGTTTTTTTGGTTCCTGATACTCTTGTTTTTCACTAATCTGCTTGTTGCTGCTATTTTTTTATTGTTTTCTATCCTGTATTTTCCATCTACAATTTATGATTCCTCAAAGTTGAAGCAAGTTAGAAATAAGGTATATGTCTTCAGTCCCAATTAGCCTCAAATTATTCTTAATGACAGTCCCCATAATATCATGTAGTTTGAGGGCCTATATATAGTTGTAGATATCTTACAGCTTTACTGCTGTTCATGCAACAAACTATATCACAGTATTATACAATGCATGTAACTCTCAGGAAAAATATGGTCCACCTTCCTGCTAAGTGTTCTGCTGTGGACCAACCTTCCCACATAAAGAAATACTCTATTTCTTTTTGCTGTTTTTGAGAGCTGTTCATATTTTCTCTTTCAGCTTTTATGGAAAACCTTACATATTTTATTATATGTTTTAAGCTAGCAGTTAGCCAGTTTCTTCCCTTAGACATTTGCGTGTAATTCCCTTTGTATGGTCATGTGTACATATCTACAAGAATGGGCTAGGAGGAAGCAAGAAAAGCTGCACAAGTCCAGTTACAGATATAAAATTGGTCAAAAAACTTCAGTGAGGTGCTTTGCTGTGATATATGAAGTATTTCTGCTTTCTGCCAAGATGGCAACAGAAGACTGTGGCACGTGAAGATTAGTCAGACACTTGTGAGCAGGTTAAGTTCAAAAGAGGTTCAAGGTTCAAGTTGACTCTTCTTTTCAATTTTGAGCAGTTTCCTCATTCCTAATTATACTTCCCTCTGCATTTCATATAGTGCTGCTGATCTACTTTTGAAGATGTGTGGGTTTTTTCCTTTTTTTTYCCCCTATAGTTACTTAAGAAAACCCCTACATAATTAATTCAGGCCATAAATATTCATCATTAATTTATCTTTTAAGTCTAGATATGCAGTATACTTAGCTGAAAAAAAACAGCTTGCTACAATTAAAATATAAAATTGTAATAAAAAAGGTAAGGGTCAGTTGAGGATGTGAAGCTCCTAGATTTTGCCAGAGAGTAATTCAGGTGAGGTGGGATGTTTTGTATTCCAGTACTTGGAGTTCTTTGTAAGTTGGAGTTCTCAGAAACCAGTCTCTAATGAAAATATTTTTATATTCATGAAAAAAAATGAGAATTTGACAACACTTCAACCCAAAAGGTCAAGGGCCTGTTTGAATAAATTTTGCTGTATTTTGCCTTTCAGGGAATGAACTGATCTGTCTCCCCAGAGATTATTCCTCCACCTCTCATTGGACTCTTCGTTAGTGGTTGGGACTCATACTTC
>NW_028186149.1:2417592-2461747 GCF_003343005.1 Rhea americana
TTTTTTTGCAAGCCCTGTGAACAGTTACAATGACTTTCAGTGAGGTGTTTGTTCAAGAGCTGTAAAAGCAAACCCTAAATTTTAACTGTCTGTAGTCGTAGAATTATATTATCTTGAGTTAGATCAGTATGACAGGAAAAATTAACCCCTTCTAACATACTTTTCTTGACTAACTAGGGAAGTAGAACTCCTCCACTGATTTAGGAGAGCATAGAGAAAGACACGATGTATTTGAAATAAGTTTTGGTATTATTTCATGCTGCTTATTTACAGAGGCTCCTATGAGATGATGGAGATTCTGAATATGTGGGCAGGGCTGAAGCTGGACAATTGTGGATGGCYGTAATGCAGTTTGTAAGCCAAACAGTTCAAAACTACTGGAGAATCTAGCAATACTTCCTAAAAGTACAGAAGAAAGATGTCCAAGCCTCCAGGCTTCCCGTAAGAGCTGGATACTTCAGGGTGCTCTACATAGTACAGTTTTCATGTGTACATGCCACTTTGGGAGAATGGAAACATTTTTTCCAGTGTCACTGTAAAAGATATTCACAATTATGTGCAACTCAAAGCCTGCAGCTCTCTTAGTGGCATTAATTGCACCTCTTCAAATTCCTTTTCTTAAAGGTTTTAATACCCGTAATACAGATGGGGTAGCTGAGGTTCAGAGGTACGCTCACAAGGACAAGGGGAAGCAGAGGAATGGCAACTATGTTGAAACCTGCCATTAGTGTTTGGCACCGAGGATGGTTTGGCACCGTCCCAGCTGGTTTCAGCAGGGAGCCTGCCATCTTCAGCTGCAAAGACATTCCCAGCARACTAGGGTGTTACCAAGGGAGCTCGCTTGCTGGTCTCTACTTAGTAGCTGCATTCCCTATCTAACACCTGCTTTGTGTGTGTTTTTAAACGAATTACAATGCAGGTATCTTTTAAGAAGGAAATTGAGCCTGCAAAGAATTAAGGTGGTACGTTGATGAGACTGAAGCTATACTGAATAAGAACAAACACCCTCAGGCTTTGGAGATTTTAGTACAGAATTTTGAAAAGAAAAATCAAAGGGTGAAAAAGTAAATACTGGTTTTGCAGCTATTGACACTTCAAATTTCATTTAACAACAGCAATATCAGTTCCATTGGATGTTTCACATACTGTTATTGCCTTTGCAATCTTTGACTTAGACTTTTTGCTCTAATACAGAATCAGATTTTTTGCATGAATTGCATAAAATGTAGGCAATTTGGTGACATGTCAGTAGCAATAATGATAGTTCCAGTATTTGCCTTTACTGTGCCTGATCTTAATCCTTCAGTTATACAAAAATTGTATGAGCTAGGAACTCAAGATATTATAATTGTTAGCTGATAAACTGACTTAGGCTGAGAGTGCCTCGTTTTTTTCTGACGTTTTTATGCTTGCTTCTATGCTTGTCTGTGTAAGTGCAGTGTAGGAAATGAAACTTTCGACCACCTACGATTTATGTGTTTACCTTTTAAAAATACTTATAATTTTTTTGTTATGGTAAATACTACTGACTATTTTGCTTTCTGATCACTAATAAAAGATTTTTGCTTCCAGTAACAGAATTTGACAGGGTTAAAAATTTAGGATTTTTGACAGCTTTGCAATGAAGAAAAGATTTTCCCTACATAAGAGCCATATTTGTGTCTTAGAGAGTTTACCTATTCTCCTTAATATATGCATGATTCCTCTAAAGGACATAGGCTGATATTCTGTGCATTAGAAAATGCAATATACAGATGGTATTCTGTCARTTCTGTGTGTAGAACATTAATATGACAGAATTGTGAAGAGGAGTTTTCATACCGCTGCAATAGATCTAGARAGTGTACCAGCTCACGAAGGAATCCACATCATGTTATTTTTTTAAGGCTTGATGCAAATATTATGGTTTTATTTAATGTTGGACAAAAAATTTCAATGAGATGCTTTCCTGTGAGGCATGAAGTATTTCTGCAATAGCGGTGATGCCATACAAAATATAAATGCTTTAGCATAAAATTTCAAAATACATGATTTATATCTTTTTCTGCTGTATTCTCCAAGGTGCCTTGTGCTGCCTTTCACTGTCAGCTGGTTCAATCCTAGGGGCCAGGGAATAGAAAGGAGAAGGGGGAGAGGAGCTGGAATCCGGCAGGGACTGCTGCTTCTCCATCCCCCGGGCTGAGCACTGTTAGTCTCAGGCTGAGCAGCAGGGAGAAGAGGAAGAGGAAGCAGCGCCCGCCTGCTCTGCACAGCTGCTGCGGTTCCTGARAGACCAGGGCTCACTGCAGGAGAGTTTTATGAGCACTTCACGAAACAGCTCTGATTTGAACAACTACTTATCAAGCCAGATCAAATGACATAGGGAATAGACATGACCATGGTGTCTGTGGAATGCTAAAGCCATGTCTATAAAAGTTATAYACATCCATTAACAGTTACCTTAATGCAAAGATACATGATGTGTGATGCAAACACACAAAAGCTCCAAAAACGCGGTCAGTCTAGAAGAGAGACAAAGTACACCCTTCAGAACCAGAAGTTTCTCCTTGTCGGTATTGGATATCTTGCTAGAAAAATAAGAGTGCAACAAATGAGAATATTCTCTGAATCAGAGAGGATTTCAGTGGTATCTGGAAGTCCCTTGAAGGTAAAGGCATATGGGCCTGCTTTTAAGTGTTTCATTGACTTGGGACCTGTGTTAAGAAATTATTCAATATTGATAAATTTCCAGAAGCCAGATTTTATTATTATTATTATTATTCTATAGCTTATGTTAGAAGATAAGAATGATAGTAAATAGGAACAAAGATATTCTGAGCAAAGTAAAGTAAGAAGTCACCATCTGTGGTTTTCTTCTTGCCTGTGTCTTGACTTTGCTGAGTAGTATCAGGAATCAACACAGTTTTGTGCTTCAGTTTCAATGTAGGCTAAATTCATACAGATAGAACTTAGATTTGCATGGTGTTATGCTTATCAGCATCTCCATCATAGCTCAGACACAGCTATGCAAGTAAACCAAAATAAGTTCTCTGATTTGTTACACCATTTACCATTCTGTGAAAGCTATTATGTGATAATGCTATTGCAGAAGGTAGTAGCAATGGAAAAGGAACTTGGGAAAGCCTGTTGTCATTCCATAGACCAGAACTACAATTTTCCAAAGTTTTTTCAGAGGAGAGTAGGCTTATAGTCATTAAAATTTACAATTTGGTAAGGAAAATGGTTCTTTCTCAGCAAATGAATAAGTAGCAGAAGAACTGAGCTAACTGAGTACAGAACTGAAGTGTTAAGAGCTGACTTGTATTTTAAAGTCACATGAATTTTCTCTGAAAACTCTTGTTCTAGGCCACATTTTCTTTCCTAGAAAGCTTCAAACTTTTTGTACAAGGTGAAGCCTTAAAATATAGGGACTAGATATAAAGGAAAATAATGCATTCTAAAATTTTTTCCAATATATGTTAAAAAAAAAAAAAAAAAAAAAAGTGAAGTGAAGATGCAGTCTGGTCTTGTTTCTCTCACTTGGTGATTATGTAATTCTGTGAAGGCAAGTGGAGATAAAGTGGTTGCCATCAGCAAGGCTTTGACTTGAAGTTTCTAGAAGAGATGACAAAGTTTGATTTTCCCAAAGAACATATTTTTCCCAAGCATCTTGCATGAGTTTAAGTTAAATAACTATTAAGAGACCAAAGTTTTGAACTGAAGCTGCTTAGTTAGTGTCTCCAGTATGACCCTAATTACAGTAGTCATCTAGTCATCCAAAGATTATCTAGGCAAGCAGGAATTTTAGCTACACAAAATAATCTGTGAAAAGTTTTGGACAACTAAGTAGAATGACCCTTTGGTGATCCTAGAGAAGAAATTAAATAGCTTTTAGGAGGGATGCATCCACTTCTCTGTAGGTGATCTGATTATCAGTAGTAAAGTTCAGATCTCTAGTTAAGGCAAAATAAAACTATGCTACTCAAAAGTGGAAATGCCCATCTCATAGCTTCTGATACTTGCACACCTGTTCCCCAGCCAGAGCAGAAAGACTAAGTACACATAAGCGATAAGTAGGTTACTGAATGAGGACTGGAACACTTCAGTTTACMACATGGAGACCACATTTTCTGGTTTGAGATGCTTTTGTTTCATTTACCTGTATAAAATTCCCCTTGACCTATACAAAAAGTTTAAACAACAGTTTCAATAATTCGTGTCTCTTTTAAGAGGCTGAAACTTCGCCCTTCTGTCTCCCCTTTGTACCATCTCTATACGCAAAAAACATACAATTTCTCCAGCAACCAGAATTGTTTCCAGCACCCTGAAGAAGAGAGTTGCTGTCAGACAGTTGCATTCAYGTCAGGTACCTGTTATGATTCGAACTGCCAACTGTAGTCTGTGAACCTGCTGCTTCCAATTGCTTCCGTCCCTCACTCCCATGTCTGTCTGTGCAGCTGTGCAGTAAACCAGATCTAGAATCAGCAGGTTCTGACTTCTCGTTAGCTTTAGTTAGTAAGTGTTTCTGTGGAGGCAAACAGGGATTATTGCAGTGTGTTAAATTAAGCTTGTCATGCATTCTTGTGGATTTTGGATGCTGTATTTGTKGATGGTGGAACTCAATGCTGCAGTTTGCTTCTGGATCCAAGTGCCTCCGGATGCCAGTGCAAGCAGGTGTCATGTATTGAGTTTCTGTAGGGAACTGAACCCTCTCAGAGTGGGATCAAGATATATGTGAGCATTTGCCTGTATGATGGGTTGGAGAGGARGGAGATTCCCCTGAATTTATATGGTATGTGTATGTTATGTAGGTAATAAGTTGAAGGAAGTATGTATTGGCTGATGTACTTCTCCATTCAGGCATGAGGATGAGAGCTTTGTAGACTTGGGTGCAGGATCTTGGGAGACCCCTAATGATGATAATTCTGTATGAATGCTGTGACCAGGCTGATGTTCTTGTTTGGTCTGTCTTTTTACATTGATTTTATAGTACAGTAAAGTAACTTCTGTCATTGAAAGGGCCTATGGAAAAACTAAACATAGTTGGTGTAAATATTTTTAAATAAGATAAAATCTAGGGAATAGCTAAAGTTAAGTTGTACAAAGCTTGGACATTTTAAAGAGAGGTACGATTCTTTTGATGAATAGGAAATGTGCTAGGAAATTCTCATCAATTATTAATCTATTGAAAAAGGAACTAGAAATATTAATATTTTATACCACAGAGATATATTTATATAGAATCATTTTGTAGTTGGTTAGTTAGCTGGTTAGAGTACAGCTTCAAACAATCCACAGAAACAAGTGAATCCTCCTTTATCTCAAATATAATTAGCCATTTAAATGTCTTGGGTCAATTTATTAACACTTTATTCATCGGGGTGTAACTTTTATTAGGCTTTATTGCTATCAGAAATTATATCCTACACAAATACAATAGAGATTTAAATGTTCTGTAGAATGAGCCAATGCTTTCTGACTTTATTGCACAGTATTGTAATGAACCTTGACCAGCTGTAGATTCGATAAGTGTAAAATATTACTGCTTGCTGCTAATTTTGTTCCTTTTTAATGACTGATAATCCATGTCGATTTAGTGTGATAGTCACAATCCAATACTGTTTTCCTGCTATAAATGTGATTGTAACAGGAGCTATTAAGTGTGTCTGCATAATAAAATTAGTCAGGGAAGGTCTGTATATTGTTTCCAGGTCTTTGAATTTTCATTATAGTAGTGGAACTTGTTAGACTGTAAAGCTTGATGGTTGCCAGCTCAGAGGAGCTTTTTGCTCCTTCATTGCCAAGCAAGGGGGTAATGATGCTGCACTAAGAAGTCTGTTCTTACTGTTCTGGAAAATTCATCATATATAAACATAGGGTATAATTTGGGGGAGAGTGGGAAAAGTGCCATAGGTGAAGAAAGAGAGGAAGCTYATCTGCACATGAAAGTATTACAACTCTGTAAGTTTAAAGGGACAAATTTGGCAGCTGTATATCTAAATGGAAAAGGCAGTTTTCACATCTGACAGTAATCCAGCAACACCAATGACTCGAACGTTCATGTTCTCCAGCATGCCAAAGTGGAGGAAGGGATTCTAGTGAGGAAACCTGCGCAGCAACCTCTCATCCTTTATCACTCTGTGCAGCAGCACACCCATGTGAATCRTGTTAGAGAATGCCAGGAAATGCATAGCTACTTGTAGATTTGCTTTTGGTCTCATTTGATCTTGTCTAGTTTGAAGGCTTCTCTCTCTCTGGTTTTCAGGCCTCTGAGTTTGAAGTGGTTGGGTTGTGCCCATAGGCACAGATGAACATTCCAACTCTAAGAATGATCAAAAAGCATTTTCTGAAACTTAATGTAATTTTCTGGATTTTTTTAATTTCTCTTTTAACTGAATAGTTATGTGATATCTACTGATTTCTTGGCAGAACAGGTAACTTGAAACTGTGCCCACATGTGAGCAGTATCTCAGAAGAAACTGTTCTGCAGTAGAGCAGATGGGTTATTGTCTGAATTGTTCTTATTTAACTTATCTTGCTGTATAGGTAGGGTCAGTTGAAGAAACTCATCTCATTTAATAAAGACTGGAAGAATCTTTTTTGCTAGATTTCTGGGAAAGTCAAAAGTTATGCATTGGCTTTCCCTGGAGTTACTTTTAGGAATCCAGTATTTTATTTCCAGGTCCAGTAGCTCTGGCAGCCAAGCGGGTTTCTGCATTGATGGCTCAATTCCCCAGCCAGCACGACTTTGAATCGTGTTCAGTGCAACAGTTTTGGAGAGCTCTGGCTGGCACAGGCTGCTTTGTGCCGGAGGACAAAACACTGAGAGACTAGTCGGTGTGTACCAAGTATCTGAAATCTGGCCAGTGTCAGTGGGAGGCTGAGAGAATAATCAGTGCATCAGCAAATCAGTGCACCTACCTGTTTCATCAGCCTTCCTAGGGCACCCTCTGGGAGAAGCTCAGTAACTGGCTCCATTATGCCCCTAGAGCAAAATGTCATTTGGGTGGGGAGAAGACACTGCTGCTGCTGAAGGAAATAAAGGAAGGGGACCTATTCACTCACCAATTTATCATTCAAGCTATTGGGATAAGTTCCCAGTGCCCCTATCAATAGGTATTCCTCACAAATAAACACTGCCCAGGTACAAAGCAATGCTGTGCAAAACCCAAGCTCCGCAATGAACTTCAGAAAGATTGGATCCACAGATGTGCTGACTGAAGTTTAAGAGGCAACTTAACAGATGTACAAAGCTGTAGATCAGAGGGGATATAAAACAGTTAAACTTGCTGAAAGGCACAATGTGTCACAATCTGACGATTACAAGCGTTCTAAGCCCGACAGAAGAGGGAACATACGCTCAGCTATGTGCTCTCGGCTGTCGGCATGCCAGGAAGATTATAAAAATGCCACGCTGTGATATGTTGCCCTCCTGCCTGAAAGGCTACCATTAAGCTGCTTATTTACTGCACCTATTCAGGCAGCAGTGCGGTTCAGAGTGCTACCTGACTTCTTGCTGGATAAATTAGTTGTGGATGTCGCAGGATTATTGCTGCCTATTGTTCAGTCTGGTGAAGGTGCGAAGAGATGAAAGACGCTGATCTGACCTTGTAATGTTTTGTGCAAAATATGAGATACTTTTTCTTCATAGTTGGTGTCACAGTTGATCTGGGTAGGACAGGTTGTGTTAGTTTGGAGCTGAATTTAAAAGGCCAACATGCTAATGAAGGCAAAAATTTATCCCAGATATATATATTTAAAAAAAGAGAGAGGATATGGAGGGGCAAAAGATACGGGGGTGTGAAGGAAAGTACATGTCACTAGAGGTTTGGATTCTCTTTCTAGCTTTGTAAATTAGTGCTGCTATTTGAAATGAAACCTTCACACACAGCACACACAGAAAAGCTTAGCCACCCCTTCAACTCAAAACGCTTCTAATATAAATTGTTTTGCCGTCGTATTTTCTGATATATGGAGCTGTGAACTTTAAACTAGTGATAACAGAAATTGACAAGTGCAGCATTAAAAAATAAACCATGCAGCCCTACAGGCTTAATTATGAACTGAGCAGGAAGATAGACACAGAAAATCCTGTTTCGAAATTTTACCTCACATAATATAAATAAAAGATTATATCTTCCACTGGTAGCCTGTAGATCAAAAGGATAATGTAAAATGACTACCCTGATATTTATTTTGCCTTCATTATGTGTATAGATAAACTATACATTTCTCATTTGTTACATCTTGTAGCTATACACAGTTATAGATACTTAGATAGGTATTTATAGATGGTTGCATGAACATTAAGCATTTTTGCATTTTCATATATTCACTGAAAATGCACGCTATTGTTGAAATATGAAAATATACTTTCAAAAAGCATTCAAATAGATAATATGGCAAAATGAATGTAAATTAGGCAAGTAAAAATTAGTAGTAACTAGTTACTACTAACTAGTAGTAAGTATTAATAGGAATTTCTTTTATCAGTTGCGATTCTTAAGACACAAGTGAGTTACATCATCACTAAATACCAGACACTTCAGTTATGACATTTATCGTTATTCTTTTATCCTCTGTATAGTATATAAATTTCATATTTAGACAACACCCAGAAGCTGTAACAGTATTATAATTTAAATACATATGTCTTCGCCTTCAGGGACTGTGCATACTGAGCTGATTATTTTCGTTGCTGTTTATAAAAGTTTCTACTTGTTATGCTTGGATAAGGCACTCCAGAAGGATTTCTCTTTCCTAATGAACCTTTGCCAGCTCAAAGCCATTTTGGCCTAGATCAGTGACTAAAAGTTGACTATTAATGGCAGCAATCAATAACTATAATTTAGCTGATGATTACACAAAACATGCACAAAGATTATGTCAGGCTATTTGAAGTGAAGGTCTGAAATGTTCTGAATTTCCAACTTTTTTATTACCGACAAAGAAAGGAAGAGGAAAGAATCTAGATGAAGTAGATGCAACTTTCTCCTTCTTTCCTTGAGCTACTTTTTTGATAATTTTTGAATGGCAGTATAAACATTGTGGGAATGATATAAGCAATATTTAGCCAAAAAAAAAGTTGTCACTTTTGACACGATATGAGAAGCCTCACTGAAGAGTCAATAAATATTAGCACCTTTTAATAAGGGCTACAAAAAATAAGCCTCAGTATTTTTCCTCATTATGTCTCGGAGTGTGTGGTGCCCTCAGTATCGGAATTCTCAGAAAAGTGGCAGGCTCTAGTACCAGGCTCGAGTACCCAGCGTTGTTGAGATGGAATCATTTGGTTTCTGTATTTGTTTGGCCATGGTTTAGGGCTACTTAGCGCAAAGCCTTCCTTGCGGCAGTAGTCTATTAGCATCAGTTGGAAAAGTGGCTAGAGTCGAGCATTTCTGATGTTGGCTTGCAGCATTGAGTCCTCTTGGAGTTGTATTTTAGCTGGCAAATATTGTATTTGGTCAATCGTGGTGGAAATTGATTGGACTCCATAAGGTCTAAATCATTTTGTAACATTATTAGCCCACCATTATCTTCCTTGTCCCTCCATCTGACTCCTCCTCCTCACACACTTGTTGGTTTTACATTAAAATTGCATAATATTATAAAGATGGCTCTTTGCCGAAATTAGAAGTATATTCCTTTAGCTAACAGTCATAAACTGTATAGAAAATATGTTATAAAATATAGAATTATCTTTAATTTATTAATTTCTGTTATGTTTGGAGTTAATCATCTTTCAGAAACTATTGTAAACTTAACTCTTCTCAGGCATTATCATGATGATGTATCAAATAAGAAATGGAGTAGGAAAAGTCAGTCAACTGCTAACGTACAGCTAACATTTTTCCTTAAAATACTGATAATCTAGAGCTAACAGCAGCAGCTCTTAAGTGCCAGCACAGCCTGTCAGAGTATCATGGGCTTTCCTCTCTGCAGTATTTTTTGCTCCCTTTCTCTGATCTTTGGGGGAGGGTAAAGTGAGAATAAATACACTTACAACACAGCTGATCCCTGGCTTGTAGCTGTCTCTACAGTAATGGGCTCCRCAACCAAGCTATTAGTGTTCCCTAAAACAGCCGCTGCACACCATGACTGCTTTGTATGGACTGAAATAACCCTGCTTGATAAGTATTTCTCATACACAAAATACTGTATATTGATGCACCTGTGTAATCAGTTCATACTGCTTTTCTAGCTGCTCTAAGTAGAAGGCACTTAAGCACTACAGTACACCTTCAATGTAGTTTTGAAATTTATAAAATGTGCTTATTTTAATGATCAGGTGCCAGAGCCTACAAAGTATCACCAGTCTTGCTAATCTGAACAGTGCATAAATAGCATAAATAGATCTCTACAATTCATGAGGTTCAAGTGTCTTGAGACACTAGGGTTCATGTTAGCTTTTATTTTTAGCTTTTATTTGAAACTATGATTACAAGGAGGTCTCTCTCTCTCTCTCTCTTTTTTTTTTTTTTTTTCTTTTTTTTTTTTTTTAGGAAAGAAGTAATAATGAGACATGCACTTATGTTAACTCTGATGGAAGGACTAAATCACTGCTGTTGCAATTCATGATAATTACTGGCAAATCTGCCTTAAATGTATAATTAATCCTGAGCATGTAAGTAGTATGACTGATGTGAATTAAACTGCTCACATACTCATGTACTCACACACTCAAAATTAGTCATGCACTTGGCTACCTCARTTGGGCCCAGTGGAAATGCAAAACTCTTCTGACAAGTCACCGTAGGCTCAGGAGAATCATACAGCTGAATTATGTTCAGCAAGGGTTAAAGAGGGATAGAAATATGCTTTTGTGCCAAGAGAAATTCGTCCACATCATTCGCAATAGCAGGAACAACCAACTCAAGGGACTAAACATCAGTGAGGTTTTGTCACACTGGTGTTACTTGGAGAGCCAGCATAAGCGGCCCAGGATGACTTTAAGACTGTTCATTCAAATTTAGAGAGGTCTTTCTGTTTGCAGATGCTCCAGAGAAAATTAAGTAAGTTATGTGAATGAGAGTAGCAATCGTTTGGAGAGACTTCAAATCTTGCAGTACTAATAGGTAAGATTTAAGTAGACTCTTGTTTCATGTGTACCAATCACTTGTGAAATACCAGCCCATTGCACATTCCAAAAAATAAAGGGATGCCAGAAAGGGCAGGTGGTGGGAAAAATCCCAGAGACCTGTGGACTAGAGCAAAGTTAGCACTGGAACCTGTAAAAAAAAAAAAAAAAAAAAAAAAAAAAAAACTCAGAACTGGCTACAAGTTTTACAGCACTTTGCAACAAAGTTTATTATTGTTGTTGATTTAACCTAAACCTTCCAGTAAGTTGCATAGACAGACTCTAATACTCTCCAATCACAGTAACTGACTGAGAAAAAAGCTTTCTGGAAAAGGAATATAATTAAGAGCTTGGAGGGTAGAATGTTGGTCAGAAAATTAAAACCTGATAAAGAAAATTGGAATTCAATGTGGGTTTGGTATGTGATAATCCTACAACATTCTGTGCCTAATTCTACCAGCACTAACATTGCTAATTAAAACATAAATGCATTGCTTTGTTACTATATTTGACAGTTAGGCCTGGGGAATATTTTTGTGTTAATTATATACTGTAGTACCCTTTATTTTCTATACAAATCTGTTCTGAATCTTCTGTGATGTAAAGATATACATGCAAACTGATCTTCAGTTAAATTAGTGCTTACTGCTTCAAAAAGCATATTATTCTGGTTGAACAGTCAGTAGTTCTGATAAAGAACTAAATCGCTGCAATTTAATGTACACTTTAAAAATAATCAAAAATTGCTGTGATACCGAGCTGAAGAGTATTTATGGATTAGGCTTCCTCTGAAGAGAAGCCGTATGAGGCTTTGCCATACAGACCCTCTTTCTCCAGAATAATACACTTCAGTGAGATAGTGTGTGTATATATAGCATTTTATAGTTCATTTCTTTTTAGCTGCAGATGTTCAGAGGATGAGTCCGTGAGAACTCAGCAAAAGACATTCAGAATATTTAGATTCTACAGAATACTGGAGCTGGCTGCAGTTATTTAAGATAGCTTGATTTTATCCTGCTTTGTGCTAACCTGGATATTGCATTCAGTTCTGGATTATGTGAGCCATAAGAATCGTTTTTGATCCTTTGAAACCTTGAGAATGCAAAATTATGTGGGGAAAAAAATCTGCTGAGATCGCAGAATTTTGCAGCTTCTCCCACAACACCTAGCAGATGGCACATAGTGCCCAGGAGAGTGGTTTGGTAACCAACATCTTGTGCAGCTCTAGTCCAAATCCACAAAAGCATATGAAGATACCACCAAAATATCTGGCTATGGCAGTTTTTCTGGCACTTGAACCATGCAGGACTGCTGCAATGTTAAGGAGTTGATGGCCTTTGGAAAACATCCAGTAGGCTTGGCAAGAGGATGCAAAAGAAATACCCTAAAATCCTGCTCCCAGCTACACAGTTTGAGCACTAATACGGCCATTCCAGCACAACTCAGAAAAAAAATAAGTGTGGTAGGATTTAGCTGTGGATTGGAATTTAGCTTGTGCCAGGGAGCAGTGAGAGCAGGCTGCTCCGCGTGGGGAAGTGAGCCAGATGGCAGTGAGGCCGGCAGGGGCTGTGTCCTCGCCTACAAGGGACAAGGTCCCACAGTGCCCAGGCAAGGTGAGCAGAGCCAGTCCAGCGTCAGTAAGCAGGGGCYGCCGCGCTCCAGTGCCTGCAGCAGGTCTGTAGCGAGGAGGGGGGTGCAAGGCCATGCCAGGAAGCCAAGTCAGTGGGGAACCTGGCTGAGCACTGCTGTGCCTGCAACTTAGTGCAGGCAAGAGTGAAGGGCAAGGGCCTGAGCTGAAATGCAGCTCCCAAATGAGTTGAGGGAGGCACCTGATGAAGCTTCACCCAGCTTTTTCCCAGCAGTGAGCCCAGGCTACAGCTGTGCCATATGTGAGCTGACTCCGGAAGGGAGGAGGAAGAGGTTGCAGAGCTGGTTGGTGCAATTAGGACCCTAACAGGTTGTAGGTGACTTTTCAAGTAAGTCCTTTTCAACTTGGCATATTGGGAAGAATCTCGCCATATATTGGGGGGGGGGGGGATTAAAACAAATTGCAGGCACTTCTGCAAAATTCAAGCCACTACTGGGCTAAGTGAAAAAGGTAGGATGAACTTGGGTTTTTAATAGTATAAAGTCTTTAGAAAATTTCACTATCAACTGAGCTAGAGTTGTGTTGTTAGACTCTAAACCCTCTTCCATAGAGTGCTGCATGTTGTGACCTCCTTTTGGAGCTGAGCGGATTTGGAAGATGCTCCCTGACAGACTGTGCAAGCTGGGTGGGAATGGGGTGAGGCAGAAGCTGCTAGAGCAAATGCCACTTAGATGCAGAATCGTGCAGCCAATACAGAAGCAGTTACAAACTGCAGTGTTAGTGCTTGGTAGTCTGTGTGACATGCTGCCATTCAGAAACCATTAGAGCTAGGACCTGACCTATACAACCACATACTTTCTTACCAGTACAGTGAAAGCTAATTCTGTGAAGATGTTTCCTTACTTCTGCATTTCCACGAGGATGGCAGAGGCCTTCAGCATGTTTACTATTTCCTGCTAGCTGCTAAGAGCCCTCAACTTCTGCCAAGATCATCAGCCTCAGTACAAAAACAATGATATCAAGCCAGAGACACTTGTAATCCTGTGCAGTCCTGATCTGCAAGAGAACATTTCCATGTTGAGAAGTTCCGTAACTAATGTAAAAAATGAGTTTTAAAATTCTTAAAACATTTTAAAATACTAGTGCTGTAACTCTCAAAAACAGTCTCATTTTAAAGTGATTCTTCTTTTACTAATCCAGTTGATTGACGTACAAGCCTTGTCTGCTAAGGCATTCTTTGAGAACTTCACTTTTGTGAAAACTGCACAATTGGGTATGCTGTTATTCAGAATAATGCAGTGGCTTTTTGAAGCCTGTAAGGTTGACTTTACAGAAAGAAAAATGGTAATATGAGGTAAGCTTGGCTCCAGCCTAGTGACACTTTGCCAATATTGTATTGACAATCCAGTTACAGTGAAAAACAAGGACATTATGTAGCTGTTAGGAGTTAGAAAATAGATTGTTTATTCTGTTACATGCCATCAGTCAGTATATTGAGTAAACTAACTCTGGCTGTCTGCTGTAATTTCTCTTAAAAGCCCTGAATGTCTCTCCTGCTTAATAGTTTAAATATAATTCAAATGAAATTAGCGGTAAATTAGAACTATTAGATTTTTTTAATATGAAATAATTTAGTAGAACATTAAAAATTTTAAAACTCACATTGTTTTAATTCTAATTATAGTAATTAAAATGACACAATGATGATTAAATACAGGAATGTATAGAAAAGTGTTGGTGCAGGAAAGCCATAACCAATGAATGTGTTTAGCATTATGAATCTATCTCAAATTGGAGATTATTAACATTAATTAAAGACAATTTCTTTAGGAAGGGATTTTGCAGTGATAATGCTGCAGATGAAACAAATTTGTAACAGTTTCTTTGATTAAATACTTTTCTTTGTGTTTGTAATATACTTCCAGCAAAATGTATTTTGTGTTTTATCTTATTCAGCATTCTTCAGTATTGAAGCATGTCTTTCACATTCTCAGAGTTTGCTTTCCTATGTAAATTCAAAGATTGAGAGGCTATGTTGCCTACCAAGTCATCTGTATAATTAAAGGGATGCAGTCAGCCCCACTCTCCAATAAGACTCCTCTCTGATCAGCTTTGTAGCATGAATATTTAAGCTGAAGAATTTAAAATCCATCCTAGCCAGAAAGTACTATTATTCTGGGACTTACAAAACGTACCTTAAAAGCTCAATGTGTTGAAAGGTCTTAGTTAAGTGACATCCTCCATTAGACAATAACATAATCACATCAAGTGTCACTGGGAAACAGGATATTTTAACACAGGATCAGGTTCAAGTCAACATTTCCATGTAAGAAGGGAAGATGAGCCTTACAGGACAGGAACAACTGTGAAAATAGTCTTTCTGTTCTGGAAGTCTTGGTTCCCCTGTAATCAAACGTGCTGTTTTCCTTAGAGCCTGAAAGTTTTGATCCTGGTTATTGGCTAATTTAAGGTCTAGTGAAGATGACCAAGTGTATAAACCTGAAAAAGAAAAAAAAAAAAAAAAAAAAAAAGTTGACAAGAGGTAATATTTCAAGAAAAAGATGGTAAGGGATTAGTAAATAATAATAGCAAGAGGAACTAAATACCTTGCCTTCAATTAAGTCAGGATATTTAATCCCTAAATTGCATACTGTTATAGGCTGTCATAGATTACTATCCTGTTCTCTAGATATGAGCACAGCTACTTGAGATAGCTTTAAATATGTCTCCAAATACTTACAAAGAGCTTATGTTATATAGATGCACCCTGAAGCTTCATGGCGCCTTTTGATGTCCTGCATGTTCAGCTGCTATCTTTGCGTGCAGCTTTTTAGACAAGTTAGCGTACCAAAAGCAAACCAAACCTCCACAAGTCAGAGCTTAGTACTGGGGTTTTGTGCCTGTCTAGCATGCCAAGTGGAAACTGGAGCCTTATATATTACCACGCAGGGTGACTGCTTCTTGAGCTAGCCAGCTTCCATTTACTCAGGTGTGCTTAGATGAGCTATGGTCCTATATCTGAACTGCAATGTTCACATTCCTGGAGGGAAATGAAGGTCACCAAGAGTGGGTGGTGACAGTCTGTGTCAGGGCATCATGTCTAGTGTGTCAGAACCTGGAAAAAGGAATTGACAGTGGAGCCTGTTGAAAACCAGGACCCTTTCATGACCTCTGCTCCTGGAAAATATTCAGCCAGTTAGTCTGAATGAAAAACTTCTCTGAGACTGTGATTGCCACAAGCTGTCAGTCAGTCTGTTCAGAATACCGAGGTCTTTAGATACTCTCACCATTTTGCCTGGTTCCCTGATGCTGGTTTGCTTGTAGCCTCAGGGAAGTCTGTTTATTCCTTCTAGTTCCTTAGCTGTGGTGATAAATGCACACCTTTTGCAGACTCTTGAAACCCTGAATGAGCTACCTACATGTTAAGTACAGTCCGCCATCCTTCCTCCTGAGGGAAAAAATTCAGGTTGGTTTTATGTCATGTGTATTTTGCATTTAAGTATCTACGGGACTATATCTTATTTGGTCTTTGTTTTAATTAACCACCAAATCAGTAATGTTACTGCCAGTGAAATGTTTGCATGTGCCAGCTACACTTACATRCATGTCTTAACATCAGTCACCCCTTCCCTGTAGAACTTTTGTATAACGATACTGTTAGGCCTTTAGTGTGATATGAACATAACTCAAAACAGAGGTGTCTTCTTTTCAGTAGATAAATTATTTTGTACTCTGTAAATAACCAAGGAAAGCGATACTGGGGTGACTGACCAGATTCTGGAATACTGAAAGGGCCAGTACATGGGGGTACCTGCAGATTAAGCAGTTGCCCTCAGAATGACTGCCTGGAGCTGCCAGGGAAGCCAGTGTGGAACGGCAGAGGCAGCAGGACACCCACGCAGACCTGAATTGAAGAGATGGGAATAGAACGCAAGGAGGGATGGTCTTTCTAGATATTAGATCTAGGAAGTTGGTATCTGTTATGTTGGTCAGTTAATCAACATTCTTCCTCTGTCAGATCAATCACTCTTCATTTTCATATGTGAGTATGTGGTGATGCAAAAAGAGAGCTTGATTAATTTTTACCCAATCCTCCATAGAATTAGGTAAAACAGGATGAAGTAAATCCTTTAGGATTCAATGGAAGTTGGTTAAGTGGGAACCAAAACTGAACTCATGAAATACAGAGGTGGTTCTTCTGAGATTTAGCTGCAGGGGAATTAAAAGAACATTTTTTTTTTTTTTTACGAGTCAGGGGAAACTTTCTGAGTAAGCTCTTGTGGGTCAAGACTTGCATCTCCGACGTTGGTACATTTGATACASTTGTACCCTGGGTTTCCAACGACTGGCCAGCAAAGCCTTCTTGTGTATTCAAATTCTTGCGTGGCAAGTCATAACTCATCCTTTAGGGTTTACCTAGCCCTTTCACTCTCTGTAGTTAGACAACAGGCCCACAGATGTTTTTAGGTGGGACTGTGACTATATGCATGGGTGGCAGCTGTCTACCTGACCTGGAAGTGGGTGTGAAAACTACCCTACCAGTGGAGAGGCAAGTGTTCACATGCTCTGAAGTTATCCATGMTTCCCTGCACATGTCCCTAATTGATATTCAATCTTAAAAAATGTCTTTCATTAAAAATATAATTTGACGAACTGGGTAATTGACTTGCATTTGATTAAGGCAGATTCTATTGGATTAACATGATTAATAGGTAAAATTATAATCAAACAGAAAGCAGTACAAAAGGTGACTTAAGTCATGGATCATATTAAGATACTAAATTTACAAAAAGATTGATACTCCAGGAATATTCATTTCACAGTAGGTAGCATGCTGTCCCTTACAGCCAGTGATGTAATTCAAATGAAGTTTGTAGTCAGAACTAGGGCTTGTTCCAAAGACCTTTGAGGTTAATGAAAGTTTTCTTCACAAAGAAATGTGTTTACGATAAAACTTTACACCTTTAAAACTTTTAAAACTTTAGAGGCAATGAGCAAAAGCTGAAACATAGGAGGTTCCAATTAAACTGAAGAAATTACTTCTTCACTGTAAGAGCAAAGAACACTGGAACAGGTTGTCCTGTTGTGGAGTTGCTGTCCKTGGAGATGTTCAATACCAGAGTGGACATGGTCTGGGTCACCCTGTTCTATCTGACCTGGCTTGAGCAAAGAGGGGTTGGACTTGATCTCCAGAGATGCCTTTCAATGCCAGCTATTCTGTGATTCTGTGATATGCTGTCTGTTGCAAGAAAACCCATCTCACTGCACCTTGGTAGTTTCTTTAGAGAGAAAGGTTCTCTTTAGAGGTTTCAAGCTTACTGAAACCTCTTCTTGGATTGCTATACGTGCAAGCGTATTAGCACCAAAGGCGATCAGTTCTGTTGTACTTATGGTGTGTTTGTGACTAGCATTGGCAACAGTGATGGGAGGGCTGCAGCTGGAATATGTCTCTGTACTTAGAACTATTAATTGATAAAATTGAAGAAATTAGTAAATTCAGCAGATCTATTTCTAGTCATATTCATTATTCTTTTCTGGACACCTTGAATCTCAGTATGTTTTATCTCTGTGAGCCAGTCTTTACTGATTAAGTAATGTACTTGTCAAGAGAAACTCTAAATTGAAAGTTTTATAAAAATCCAACTTCAATGCAAATTTGAAGAAAACATGAGAAAGAGGGAGGAGTATGCAGGGGTTTATGCCATTTAGCTTAGGCAGGACATTTTACAAAACTTTAAAATGTTGATTTGGTACAACTTGATTAACTTACTGCAGAAATGGTATTCTGTTACCAGTGAACTCAGCGATGACTCTGAATATGAATCACTCTGTGTGGATTTTCTGTTTTATTTAAGAATAAAGTCATATTTAGATGGATGGATGGATTTGGAACACTGTTGCTTCATCTTTATCTCTAATTGAGATACTACCATGGATTGTAAAGCTCTGGAGTATAATGATTTGTCAGCACAGGACACAGAGTGGACCAATTTAATAGTTGCTGGAGGGGTTAGAATTTCAACAGCCTTTGATCAAATCTTTTTTAGGTCAGTAACATTTAGAGGTATAGAAAAAAAAATCAAGTAATTGGAGAGAAACCAGATAGTTTGTGGCTAATTTCGAAGAGAACAGATAATACTGTTGTGCAATATCTTATTCTTTAAATGAGAAGGTCTTAAGATTTTATAAAGGATAGATTAATATTGATATCATGTTATGATTCACACTGTTTGGTGTGCAAACATGAGCCATCTTTTTATTTTTTCTGCACATGCTCAGCACTACCACTGAACGACTGTATCAGCAATTACCATGGTGAGTCAGTAGATGACAGCATTATGTATTCATTTCTGTTTTGTTTTTCACTGCAGAAAAAAAATATGTGCATGTCTGAAAAATCTGATTTCAAATATTCTAGAAGTAGCCACATTTATGAACAACATTGAAATAACTGGGGTGACTAAAGTGTCCTAAATATAAGCTGAACTCTCTTCATTCTCTTACTTTGTTTGTATAGGCTCCTCTTCACTTCTATTACCCTATTAACTGTTTGTTGATTTTTGAATTTCTTTACTGTTACATTCTGAGTGTTACATAGGTACACTAGGTAAGAATTAAGCTGTGTGTTTACTTTACAGTGATAAAGGTAAAATACTGCAGATCTAACTAGGTAAATATTTTGTTCTCGTTTATTACAGCTGTGTCTAGAGGCTCTGAATGAAATTGCTGAACATTTCATAGATATTGCAAGGGGTAATGTCTGCCCCAAACTCTTTACAGCAAAAATAACCCAGACAGATAAAAGATAAGAGTGGACACTATGCTGGGAAGTGACCTGGAGTCATCTTGTCAGACAGGTAGAACACAGAACAGCACCCACATCTGCTGGCTCTGAGCCTTGAAATCACACTACCTTATACAAGAAAGGGTTTTGTGTCCCAACAGTTTCTCTACGTGTGTCATAATATTTGCTTATAATATATATTTTGTATATTAGAATAGTGTGTATCTATATATATATAGTATATGTTATATATTATATAATATATATATTATAGATATTTCAAGAGGTCATTAGAAATTGTTATTAGTGCATTGCAATAAGAATAGGGGCTGGTGCTATGGGTTTTTTGTTTGTTTGTTTGTTTGTTTGTTTTTCTCCTATTACCTTGAAGAGATTTAAACTTTTCTCAGCATCTTGTTGTCACTTGCTGGCTTAAGAATACTTGAGATTTTGGGAAAATCTATTCCATTTGGCAGAGATGTTTGAGTACATTCTTTAGGAACTGAACACTACAAAGTAGATGGCCTGCTCTTTAGGGGATCCTTCAATGAAGGAGTAACTGAAGGGACTACTGCCAAAGAAGCAATGTTTTGCTGAAAGGTTTTCAGAGTAACATTTTTGGCTCTCTTATCTTCAGTGTAATACATGGACCAGAAATTTATTAATAAAAATCTGTCATTCCAGCAAAACATATTGGTGCCTATATTTCCCAAGGGCAGGTAAGTATTGCAAGGCTAATTAAAGCTTCATTTTTAATTGGGATGGATTTTTTTGCTGGCAAGTCCATCAGGTAGATATAGTATCTGAGAAATAAATTAATATGGTTTTACTTGACCAAAGAATAACATCCTAAGCTACTTCATTTACTCTATATTATTTCCCAACGTATCCCAAAATAATCTTACAGAATAGTATGTYTTTTTGTGGTGGTAGAAGTAAGGAATTGGAGGATACCCAGTTGAAAAAGGACACTGCTCTACTGTCAACCATTTGTCACGGATTTCTTTCTGTAGATGATATATTTACTAACTGTGCTGGACTCTGCTCTGGACTCTTTAGCCACAGGTGTCACCTGCCATTTAACAAGGTTTAAAACAATTCAGTTCARGTGAAAATGAAAGTATGAATTAGTAAGGCACATCCCTCTGCATTTACAGGGTAAATGACAGGACAGAATGGCATCAGTGCGTGAACACAAAGCCTCTGCCTTTACCGAGCTCCATTTGCTTTCTCTCTAATGGTGAAGCAACTTGTAGACTCTTAGATTGACACAAAAATTCATATGCAGATGATCGTGGACTAGAACATAATGTGCTTCACCACCTGAGACACCTAATAGCCTAGAACTGCATCAGATGTGACAACTGCCTACATCCACTCTGTCTCTGAAGGTGGAAGGCACCTTAGGAAGAAGGCAAAAGCCCAGGCAGTTTCCCTGACTTTCTCCCTTTTTATTTCTAGAGCAACGTATGAGAGGGATGAAAGTTCGGGATTTGGCAGCAAATATTTTGGAGCTACTGTTGACTATATAAGAGTGAGAAGGAGTAGGGAGAGCCAGCTGGGCTGCTGCTAAGTTTTGTCAGAGTTAGAAAATACTGCAGTGCTGGAATGCAGGGTCAGCTGTCGCTGAGCTGGGAACAGGGAGTCGGGCTCGGCATTGTAGAGCGTGCTCAGCTCTTCAGACTGTTGTACACTCTTCTGTCCTACATCCCCACATATACACACACACTAAAAATGCAGGTTGCTACAGTATGATGCATGACATTACATGACATTACATACGTACCATGAGCATAGCCATTACAGTACTCACATTTGAAAAGGTATGCACATTTGAAAAGGTATGCAAATTACAAGTTAAGCTTTCTGCTTATTCTGTTACTTTCCATATTCATTTATTGCTGCCAAGATGTAAAAATGAAATTAAATTCAAATGAAAAAAAATCAGTTACGTGTTCAAAAGCAGCTAAAATTTTTACACTATGATTTTGTGGTGCAAAGCTCAAAGTATTTTCGAAGAGTCTGAAATTGGGAAACCTGTGATTGTTTTAGTCTCTTAAATCTCTTGAAAATAAGAATTCTTCATGATGTTTCTATATTCAGGTTCACAAAAGAGAGAGACGAGTAAAAGTAACTAGTCACTTTTGAAAAATCTTGGCCTTCAAACGTAATATTCTTTCTTACAGCTGGCTCRGCTGAAAACATTTGATGTGCATCTCCATATTCCATATCTCTGCAGTGCATATGTTTTAAAGTTCCATAAGTCCAACACAGGAAGTGCCCTGTATGACACGTCATTTTTAAGGTAAGAAATGCTTGTGTGAAGAATTCAGTAAGTGTTTTGAACACAGGAGCTCTTCTTTAATGATCTATTACTATTTTCTGTAAAGTTTAAGTAATTTGCTTTTCTGAATCAAGCTATAAAGCTTTTAGCTATAGAATTGATCTCTCCATAAAACATGTGTTGTATTCTAATGCTGTAATTACCTGAGGTCCGATCTTTGAACCCTTCAGGGCATGAGCAATCTTTACTYGAGCGTCTGATCTTACTGACTGAATGGAAGGAGTCATGTGACTAAAGCCTACTGCTAAAGCAGGTCTCTACTCAACTTTCCTAAATCACAGTTAATTTTCACATAGATAAGTGATTTAAGTGAAGGGTTAACAGCATTCTGTCTCTCTTAATTTGAGATTTGGAAGACAATTATAATTCAAAATGGTTTTACTAGTTGATGTTCCTTAGAAAAGACATATACGTAGCCTCGAGCTAGAAGTCCAACTTTGCTTTTAAATGCAAATATTTTAACAAGTATAACACACAGAAGCATGAACTATCAATTATTCCTACTGGGCATATGTAAAACATCTTGTTTATCACAAAGAGACCAAATTAGGCTAAAAATGTAAAATAAAAATTTGTAATTGAAATGTTGCCTGTTCTCCTTTGAAACTACCCATTGTACTTGGCAGTAGTAGCCTTCAGGTTATCTTGATGCATCTGAATTGACCGTTCAATGAGAAAAGATGGGAACCACCAGCACCTGCAGTCCATGGCATCTGTCATGCAATGACTTCTTACTGAGAATGGTGTTAGAACAGTGCACTGGTTAGAAACACTAGCCTGTCAGGTAAGACATTAGTTTCTACCTATTTTCATTCTCTACTCTTCTGTTGGTCAGTACAGACTGACAAGAGTAAAAGTTTCAGCTCAGGCAGAATGGATTTCTCAGCTTACTTGCAAACACAAGAATAGGCTCAGAACTCGGTGGRAGTTTTGAGTGTGTTAACTTAAAGTAGATTTTAAATCCAGCTTTAATTACTTTACGGTGAAGACAGATCACCTATAAGCTTCAAGTTGGTTTAAATTTCCAATATCAATTTGATTCGGCCTAAATGAAGTCAAACATCTCCAGAAGAACATAGAAACAGAATCTCTTGTTTATCTCCATCCCCTAAAGACTGAAGAATTTAAGACAGATAATATATTAACCTAGAAAAAGCAAACAAGATTATTACTATCTTCTGCTTTTTTGAACCTTATGACTTTCCACTGTTCACACTGCCTGTCTTTCCTCTGTCAGATCTATAGGTGGACTGTGTCCTCCAGGAGATTTTGTCATTTTGCAAATGTGATGGCTGTTTTACTAAAATTTTTCTTTCCTCAAAGGAAAGCTGGTAGTTTTTGACTAAGAAATAATTGTATTGTTCATTATCTCCTTGTCATGTTTCATATGTGCTCATGCATGGTCCTGGGATTAATGTGAATGTTAACTAGGCATAAAACGTGGCTCAGTCCTGTGACTCATACCTGCTCTGAAAACATGCCCTGATAATACAGTTATTTTCCACTCCTGAATTGATTGTAAAAATCTGGAAATTTTCAGTGAAGTTAACATTACATCACAGCAGTCCATCTGTTACTCCTTTTTTCTTATATCTTCTGAATTCTTTTGCATCCAGAAGATTCAAATCCTTGATGGTTACCATACTGTTCTGCTTTGTCCTCTTTTATGGTCTTCCTGATCTGGAGTGATTCCAGAGCTCTCTACCATCTTTGCTGCTGTCACCCTTGGGGTTCTGTGTATCACCTCAACCCTCCTTAGATGTTATTTCTAGAAGTCTGCCGATAGCATTTTTACCTTGGAATTCACAGCAGTTCATAATTTAATCTACTAGATGTTGACTAGATTGATAGAGATGATAGAGATACCAGTTTTACAACAAATTAGATATAAATATACTATTATTTAAAGATCTATTGTCTATATGACTTCAGTTTTATCTCCCTGTCCGCTTACTGATTGTTTTTGTGCTTTTTACAGCTCTGAATGTCAAAGTAAAAAACAAAGTATCTGAAAGAAAATTTTGATCTGGGCTACTTGCAATGAAAGGAAATTATCTGTACAAAAGGTTGGTCCTTCAAAGTTATAAAACTTTATTATTTTTTAACATACCTTCCACCCCACTACCACCTAGTTCCAGCAGTATAGGATTAAGGACAGTGATATTAATTGCAGAGGCACTTTCACTTGAACTCGTTAAGTGCATGAAAATCCCAATAATGTTCACTTCTGTTAAAATAACAATTCCTCTGTTAGGCGTTATCATTTTTATAAATTTTTCCAACATGGTACACAGCTGCAGAAACATTCACTCCTACAAATATGGACTTCTTGTTAGAATTTTTTGCTCTGGTCCTTCAACACAGTTTTCCCTGTTCAGTTAGGCTTACTAACTCCTGTGTCTCTCCCTCTGTTTCCTACTGCATATGAAGACCAAAAGAAAATGAAAACTAGTTGAGTATATTAAATGTGGATGAAGTATATATAAACAAGTGAAATGGTCAGGAGTTGTCCAAAAAGACACTGTTGCACATTACTATTTATCTATAGCACAATCAAAAAAGAAGGTTAATCTTACAGATACAAAATTCTTTACAGATACCTGCAAATTACATTTTATTCAGGCATCCTCTATTTAAATGCAGCAATGGTATCACCCAGCTTGCTCCGAGATCACTGCACAGTGTTGGAGGAAAGGATGGAAGGTGGGCGATGTAGGTGGGCAGAACTTGCCAGTGGTTATAAATACAAGCAATGCTTTAAAATACAACATCAGAAGAGAGTRATATGCAAACTGGCATCTTTTCTTGGATGAATAATTGCTACTGCACTAATAAAGTCTGCTCCAACTGCATGTAACTTAAGTGCAGCATGACACTGTTACAAAACAAAAATGCTACTTCTCTAGTCACCCCTCTTTATTTCAGGTTGGTCTTTTACCTCACCGTAACTTCAGAAAATGTGTCTTGGAAGAGGTTAGGTTAAATATGATGAATATTAATTAGTATACAGTCTTCTAAAAAAATCTGTTTTCATTAGCCCTGAGCTCATTCATTTTGTAGTCTTGTTTCCAATTTAGTGTCTCATTTAGCAGTTAGTAAAGTCCAGCAGTGGAACTCAGACCATCCCATTTGGAAGTCTCAAACTTAAAAGGGGGTAAAACAGTCCTCAGGTCTTCACATCTCAACTCAAAATCTCTCTTACATTTTGGTTTCTTGTGTTAGGATGGATGGACGCTACCTGAAGCAGTCAGTTGTTTCTTGTCTTTGTATTGCTTGATATATGATGAGCTTGGCTATTAGATTTCAATGTTCTACTAAAAATGGCTTCATTCGCCACAAAATGTGCTATCTACAAAGAAACAAATATGCTTTCTGCTGACTTCATCAGTGGCTACAGTTTGAGAAGCTGCTGTCAGTGTACTACAATAGAACTACTGTTTGCAAATAAAGCAAATGAAAATAAACATCTTTTATCACAAGAAAGTAATTAGTGTTGATTCGCAGATTCACTTGATTTTTCTTTCCTGACCTTGACTGTATCATGATGGTTTTGTGCTTCCTTGGACAGTTTCTACTTGCATCTGCATCGATTAAACCTTGATCTCATTTATTATCTCAGGAAATGGTCTCAAGGTCACAGGGCTGGAAATTTAATTATGGTGGCAGTATATTAAGTGGCACATTTAAAGATGCTGAATCGTAGTAATTAATTTTTTGGATGGTAGTCTCTAGGGAACAGGTTTTCTCCACACTGGGTGTTTAGACATCCATCACGGCCATTCARCTTGGCAGCTGTCTTTTAGCTTTAAACTGCATCATTATTCATCTTTTATGAGTGACTTTAAAAACACTAGACAACTATATTCTTTTTTTATTGTAATATATGTCTGCTGCTTGCATTGAGCTATACTTCACCTTTGCTATAAAACATTAACAGAGGTTGCTAGTAGCTACCTGGGCTGGCCTCTAAATTGAGACAACAATTACCCTTCGCTGACATCTAGTGTCAAGACATGAGATATGGCTGGAGTGCTGAATCCATTGGTCTGGAAATCCTGCACTTCCCCAGTGATTCAGGCTCACCCAAGAAGCTGCAGCATTGGACATAATTAGTGGACACGAGGGATTAACTTGGCACTCAGTGTTGACTTTGTAGCAGCGCTAGGTTATTGAATGAAATGCAGCACTGCCAAGGTCTTAAAAAGCTTGTAATGTTTAATGAAGGAATGGTCATTAAACTTACTGGATCAAATATTAGCCAAGATGGAACTGGGAGGTATTTAATAAAGAAGCCTGAAAATATGAACTAAATCACATATACTCATTTAAAAAGCTGGCTAAAGCCCAGCGTATCTGGAAATTGTTCACTGCTAGTTTAAGCTAGATGATATGATTTGGGGAAGTGGAACTGCAGGCAGCTTTTAGCTTTCTGTATAACTTTGCAGAAAGCTTTTTCTACTGTAGTGTTTTTTGGGGGGTTTTTTGTTTTTTTTTTTTTAATGAAACAAGTTCACACACTCTGCTGGGATTGCAGAGACATACTTTCTAGAGTGTGAGGCTATTATAGCACTCGTGGTGAACGATATTTACAGATATGAAGTGAGGTCTTTCATATTCTTTGTCAGGCTGAATCTTCCAGAGTAAAGATCAAAATATTAAACAGTGGGTTTTTAGAATATTACTACAAGAGTTGCTCCTCACATCAACATATTAAGCATGCAATTTTTACAGGCTGAGATGATGAAGAAAATCTCTTAAAACTATCGAGGCAGTCAGAAAATGGAATTAAATTTTAGGTACAGAATATATATAAGGTGTAGGATTCCACAGTGAATGTCTTTGTACTGCTGGTACTTTATCTTCTCTTAAATTCTCTGCTGTGAGCCTATCTAGCTCTTTTTGGTATTTCGCCTTTCTGTACCTGCTTCTAAGGAGATCAATTAGACCTCCTGTTTGTACTATGTGTTTTGAAATTAGAATTATATGGTTGTGGTGGAGGTGTTTAAATAAGTTGTTTCTCTTCCATGGAACTGATGCAGACTGGTTTTCTTCGTGCATGTCTTTTGACTGAATCTTATTTCACTGACCTAAAACTAGCACCATGACATGTTTGCTTGAAAAGTTACATCCTTTCATTTATATTACCTCAGACATTTTATAGAAAGTATTAGTGAATGCTAAGCATGCCAATCCTCCAACCAAGGTGTGTCTTCCTATAGTTTCAAAACGAAAATAKCAAATGCAATAACAAGCATATCATGAGAGAGGTAGAAGAGGGATCTATAAATACACAGAGGTATATGAACTGTCAAACAATGTAGCTATTCTCAAGGCTATGGTGTAAGAACAGCTAATAATTTTGACCAAGGCAATTCAATATTGTACAAGCCTACTTAGAAATGGAAATGAATGATCACACAGTAGCTGCTTACAGAATTGCATATGGAGCTTTAGAGCTGTCTAAATCTAGTATAATTTTTTAAAGTACTACATGGAAAGCAAAATGGAGAAAATGGCTGAATAAAGCTGTTCTGTTTTTCCACCAGGTGGGACACTCTTGAAGAAGGAATGTCAGGGCACGTGTGCTGGTGTAAGGCGATCGGACTGCTGCCTCTTTGTGCCCCCCGCCACTTCCTGCAAGCGGATCTCTAGTCAGTAGGCTTCTCCGTCGTCCTTTGTGGTCTGCACTGGTGGCTTCTCTGCATGTATCCTGTAAGATTTGTTTTCCAGGATAAGGGGATGATATTTCACTTGTAGGATGCATATGAGATCAGAAGGGCTTAGAAGCAAGTGAAATGGGAGGAGGGTGTGTACCTAGCCAAGAGTCACTTCTAGCATGTGTTTTTGAAAGTATATRTATGTATCTTGCAAGAACGGGAATAAGGTGTCCGGAGGACTTCTGTGGATCATCATGGTTGTCTTGTCAGTTGTCCTAATCTACTCACACTTTATTAAAATTGGATAAACTGCATGTTTATATGGATGTGCAAACCAAAAGCACATCAGTGCTAGACAAACGTGCAAGAACAGGAGAGTCAAAATGGTTAATTTTTTCCCCACACGTTTCTGAAGAAGCCCCTTTGTTTAATATCCACTGGATGTTGTGAAGAAAGATACATATGAAAATACAAAAAATAATGTAGAATTTTAATATTTAATGGAGGATCATGACTGAAGCTCAGTAAATACCAAAAAAAATTAAAAAGAGCGATATGTGGATAGTCTTATTAACCTTAACTCTTTCAGTTCTTGTATCCCACTTAATAAAGAATATTTAGATGGCTGAGCTGTTATTCTCCATGATATTGCTGAAGCCAAAAGTGACCTGAATATATCTGCATGCAAGTATTCTCATCAGGATGTAGGTACGTAAGTATTCTCACCAGAGTGAGTAGTAGCCATATTGGAAGTTTAAATTTTGGAACATGAAGAAAGCAGAGAAAATCATGCATAGCTTAGGTAACCGCTGTCTGAAGGATGATTGCCTGCCATCGATAATAAATAATCCAAAGGTTAAAACAAGCTCATGCAAATGATTAGGTGAGCAGCTGTGCAAAATACATGAAAGAATAAAAGAAAAAGTCATTAATGATCATTTTAAAAGAGGCTAGTGGTATCAAATTAAGTATTCATTGTGAATTGGTTCCTTAACTGTAGTCATGACATATATTTTCTATCTGTATTACCCTACCATCAGATTAGGTCACTGGCGTTTTTGTTAAGATTAAGATAGCAAACATTGCTACCTTTTTTTTCTGGAATGATGTAATGCGTGAAAGGCAAAATAAGGCTTTTTCTGTGTCTTTTTAGGTCAACAAGTTCAATCAAAAACTTTCATAGTTCGTGTCTGGAGGCTGGTTTGCCTAAAATACTAAAGCAGAAGGGCAGTAATGAGAGAAAATGTTCACATTTTCCCTCCTTTTCTGTAAGATAGACTTGCATATATGTGGTCTTTTAGAATTTCTCCTACTACAAGTTTGTATTTATAAAACCAAACATAGGCGGTTGGATTCAAGCTGTGTTTTATCTGAATCCTCAATTGTTATATGTTAGTAGACTTTCCCCTTTTGAACTGTCTCTTATTGTCATTTAAAACCGTGCTATTCTTGTAATGACTTTTTGCAAATGTAAAATCTTGTTTGAGTAAAAATTTCCTTAAAATGTTATATAAAACAGTATGCATGTTTCACTTTTTTCCAGTTCTGAATCGCACAGTTTTCATCCATTTTAGTGCAAGTTTCATTCATAAGAGGTATGAAATAATTGTATTTCTTTTAAATCTTCACATACAAGAACTGGCTTTCAGAACTGCTCACATGACTGATATCCTCATAACCATCCACCCTGAACTACACTCAACTTTTCTAAATGAGATTTTATTGGAACTGATTATGATTAAATAAATGGGTGACTTCACTAATGTATAATACACTTTTCAATTATAGAGTGTGTATGATAATTTACATTTCTTGTTTGATAGTATGATATTTATGTGACACATTCTAGATGAGATCTGCTGCTGTTTATATAATGGCCTTACTTTTCTCTTAAATGAAATCTGCTTTCCAACTCCTTCTATATCCTTTAATATCTTGAATAAACCAAGACATTAAAACTCCACTTAGTTTATCATTCAGTTGAGTGAGCCAGTGGCTAAATTCTAATCCCAAACTTTTTTGCCCAGAGGAGCACAGTTCTGTTTTCAGCTTAACATATGTACGTAATGTAGATTGGAATAGGAATTGTCCCCAGTTACGTGACTGCAGAATTGAGCAACCATTATCAAATTCACAGCTGAGAGAGTGATAAAGAAATAATGGCATTTGATAAAGAAATAATGATTTTATCTTTTTTTTCCAGTAAATCTTATTTGTGCTTCTTGGCTTAACAGTTTTCTTTACATTTAAAGGTAGAGTATTGAATTTTGTAGGATGCACAGCAGATTTTTATATATGCAGAAATTAAAGCATCTTCCCAGGCAGAAGACCTGTGCATGGCAAGAAAGAAAAGGTATCTCTTAAGACATGTCTTTCCCGTACCTTTTTTTTTTTTTTTTTAATAATAGCCTAGATATCTTTTCATCTCATGTCAGCACCAGAGAGCAGTGTTCCATTGGAAAAGAGAATCTGTCTATCATATGTCATTACAGTGTATCATTAAACAACTTATAAATTCCTTTGGATAAGAAAAGAAAGCTCAGATGAAAATCGTGTTTCATGTCTGCAAGCTCTAGTAATTCAAGAATTTTGAGAACACTCATGTTAAATGGCTTATTTTCAAAGTGAGCAAGAAACTGGAGGAATAAATTTTCCTAAGTTAGCCTAAGTCATTCATTCTTGGCACAATCTCACTGGGGTTAGAATGAGGCTGGCCCTGGGTTAACTGGTAGTGGCATTTTAATGTGGAGTGGACATTGAAATTTGGAGGGTCAGGAGTTTGTTACTAAAACATAATTCTAAGTACTGCTTCCATAAAACATGTTTTATAACATAATCATTTATTCCACTTAATATTTTTGTTGTGCAGAAATTTCTGCCATAGGTTTGTACCTTGTAAAAACAAGAGCTGATGAGCAACTTGCATGGCCTTTGTCAAGTTACTGAGTTATACCCGATTGCAGCCTACTGTTTTATTTGGATGGTATTTCTAAGCTATTGATAGATATATTGATGATACTGGCAGATGAATAAACTGGCAGTTTTAGACTGAAGTTAGCAATTATTTTCCTTATGTGAAATTCACTTTTTCCACTACATTCCACCATAAAAGGTTTATTAGCTCAAGAATTCACCATAATTAGTTTTAATTAAGATCTCTGTGTCATAATTTTTGTGAAGGAGGGGGGAATAAGTTAGATAGTTGGAGGCCTTCTATGCATCTAACTGGCACAGTGTATTTAGAATGGGCGTTATCCCCCTTCCCTGTCTGAAAGGTCCCAAAAGTGTGAGGGAAAGGCAGAGAGCCAAAGGACTGTCCTTGTCTTAACTGTGCTGAAACACACACGAGAGCTACACACTTGCCAGTTCCTGAGGTTTTTTCACAGTGGGATTTGAGAAGGGAAGAGGGAGTCTACAAAATTTGGCTGAGCTACAAGGGAGGGAGAATTGAGGGGATAACTGTGCTACGAAATGTTGTTGCAGGGGTAATCTCTATCTGAACGCTGGTGGCTTTGGGCAGTTCCCTGCAGCCTGGTGACAAGCTCTGTGCCTTCTAGTTTCTCTAACTGGCAGAGAGGAAAGGCATGAACATGTCTCTGTGATAACAAGGCTTTTAAGTAAGATGCTGTGTCTATAGAGAAATGTCATGCAGCACATGTCAGTAAGGAGGAAAAAAGTTTCTGGAGCAGTGTGGAGGCCATGCCATTATGCTGGCAAATCACCTTAAGATCAAGGAATGTCTTACAGAAAGAAGGAACTCCAAGCTCCTCTGGTATGATGGATGAATGTTGCCCTTCAGAGATTTTTTTTTTTTTTTTTTTTTTTTAATAAACAAACTAGGCTGTGGTTTGAAAAGCCCTAAAGGAAGAAGCTTACAGAGAAGCCTGAATCTCATCTTTGGTCTCTTGTTGCTAGGAAAATCAAGTTCCAGAAAAGCTACCCAGTCTCTCATGCATGCTGCAGTTTGAACAGTTAGAAATGGCAGCTCAGGATCATGCAAGTATTTTCACCTGGATTAACCTAAATTCCTGTGAAGGTATTTGAAAGTATGGAACAATGTGAATAACCTGCCCAAGTATACTATGCAATGGACTGAATTGTATGTCCTTTGTAATTAAATTGTGTACTATACTATACTGAAACATACAGTTATCTGTATTAAGAAATAAAGTATTGTTAAAAGACAGCCAAAATGTCAAAGGTGTACGGAACAAAAAGGTTTGGGCACGAATTTATATTCCACAAAAGACTGTTCATTTTCTTGGAGCGTTGAACAGCAGTGCTTCAGAGTATGGACGGGCCCTCGTGTCCACTGCATTCACTATGCTTACAGTTTGCCTTATTATACTTAGAGTTTCTATCTTGACAATGATATAGAGTCATAGAATCATAGGATAACGCAAGCTGGAAGGGTTGTCTGGAGGTCTCTAGTGTACTCTCCTGACCAAAGTAGGGTCAGCCACTAGAATCAGACCAGGTTACCCAGGGCTTTGCCCAGTTGGGTCTTGAAAACTTCCAAGGAATTTCCTGAATCTTCTTTTCCCACCCTTTGATGCTTTTCTATTATTGCTTATTTTTTCTCTAACCTATGATGTTTTATTTGTGTGTATTAGGGATCATCTATGCTGAACCATGAAACCCGGAGGAAGCAGGCCCAGGCACTTGCAGTGTGGGGTAACTGTACCTGTGCATGCTGTTGCACTTAAGATCTGTGACCTGAATCTTTTTTTTTCCCCTGTCTTGCTTTCTGCCTGTCTGTCTATCTCTCTCTAAGCAAGTTCATTGCCTATTAGTGGCAAACTACTGTAGAAAAATGGACCATAAACTGAAACCCATATGAGACAAAACAGCTATATGAATCTTAAAAATATAATTCTCTACTTTAACAAGACACCATTTCCTATTTAAGTTGCAACCTGTTCTGATTATTTAAGACAGATTTCAGTGTGCATTTTCCGTGTGTCTCAGTAACCAGGAGTGTGTTTGTTCCAAAATCATCCATTATAGCTAAACATGAAAGCATGTGTATTTGATATATATTGAGCTTGGACTTCTTGTACTGAAATAAAATAGAAATAATCACAAGAAGTAAACAGTGAAATAACTATAAAGCTGATGCAAGTATGAGGAATGCTGAGTTCACAGAATACATTATTAACCGAGTATTAGTACATATATTCGTTGGGACACATAGGCAATTGTATACATACTAAATAATTCTGAGTTTAGGATAGAGCACAAAATAATTCAGCATATTTCAGGCTAGATGGTATGACCTGTTTTGTTTTCTTTTAAAATCATGATTCATTCATGAATCAGTGAGTATCTGTTCTTAGATTTTAGCAATCTATTAAAAAGCATTTAGGAAAAATTATTCTAAATGGAGGATTACTGATGACCTGTTGTTGTCATTCTCTTCTAAATTGCTGTATGTATATATGTGTGTGTGTGTGTATGTGTGTGTGTATAGATGTATAAAAATATATATGTATGTATGTATGTTTGTTTTTAAGGGAAGGATGAAGCCTTTCCTGTCCTTTTACGTTTCCTTTCACAAAATTCAAAGTGCAGTTGTTTTGCCTCATGGACGTTTTAGTTTTGTTCTTGTTGTTCAAAGGATAGTTGCTTCTCCATAAAAATAACATCTTTTGTAGCCTATGTAAGTTACACTCTGTAAGTACTTTCCAAGGAACAATCAAAAAGAAATCTGCTTCAAACTGCAATTCTTGCATTCAGGCATGATCACGCAAACAGCCAAGTAGAATTTATTTAACCTTCAGCCAGCTACTCAACCACGTTGAAATTATAGATAGCACATCAGTAATGATCAAGATGAAGAGGCTAAATGAGGAGGTGCTTTTCTTTTTCTTCCTCTTATTTATTTATTTTTTATGAGAGAGACATTGAGCTGATAACAAGACTTGAAATGCCATGTCAGCTCAGCTAACATGGTCAAGGAGCTCAGCTGTAGAAGGGAAATAAAACTGTTAAGTTATGACTGCCCTCCAATCAGTCACAGGGGTAATGATGTTTGGCTTTAGTCAGGTTATATGTCAGTAAATATACATCTCTCAGACAGCCTCTAAGAGAGCTTTAAGCTCATGCTTACTGTTTTATACAGATAGGGGTCGGATGCTGATATATAGTGGTCATAGGCCACTGAAATAAATTTCTCAACATTCAGCAGGTAAAGTTAATCTCAATAGAGGAGGATATGAGTGTAGTTTTGATAGAACATTCATTTTATTGACAGTGATAGGGCATTTTTTTTCTCTGTTAGGTGTTGTGCAAATCACTCAAATGCAGGGTTTTTCCTCTGCCTTGCTTCTAAATTTATTACTACCTGAAGAGAGAAAATTATATCTAGTCTTTAGAACATAGCCACAGCAAGCTCAAAATTCAAATTCTCACTTAAAAAAAAAAAATCTGGGCCTATACGCTGCATTTTGTTCATCTGCCCTGCTCACAGGAGCACGAGTGAGATTCAAAGGTGAGAAAACCTTAGAATTCCAAATTCTTCCAAACATGGGAAATCCTAAATGTCATCTATTTCTCATTTGAGTGATTGTGTGAACTCTGTATCAGGAGTTAAGAACTGAGGCAAGACCATATCAAAATAGACTCTCTAGATTTATAGCACTATGAATGAAATTCTTATTGTAGATTTAGCAAAGTATTATTTTATCACAATTTTTTCATAATATTATTTTAAATTTCCACKTAAGCTTACTACTAAGGAATTCTGATCTATTTCCAAATACTAGATTGCAGCTTCCCTTCCATAGATTGGCATTAGTAATTAAATTCCACTAAGTCGTTCAACAACATTTGAGAGTTAAGCTGCACTACCCTATTCAGCTCTTTTTAATAACATACATTTGGTCGTTACAAAAAACAGAAGGGCAGAAGGTCCCATTATGCAGGTCTCTGCTCTTACTRATAGCTAGTATTACCATTCCACAGAGTAAGAAAGTATAGAAATACGTCTTGCGCTGTCCAGGATTGCAGGTGAAAATTGTTCATGAACAGTAGATTGTATATCATACTTCAATGTTAAGCTTGTTTTGTTTCTTCAAAAAAATTATCATAGCCTATAGTATGGCAGAGTGACTTTTTTCTTTGTAAGTCTTTAGTCTATGTACTGGGTAATTTGGCAAAAAGATCTGATTATTACTAAATATATAAGTGCTCATTTGAACAAAAGTAACCCAAAAGACTCTTAAAAACACTACCTTCAGCTGAACTGTGCTGAAAGCATAAAACATGCAACCTAGTATCTATAAAAAGCCTTAGCTCAGGATTATACTAGCAAGCCCAGGACAGATACAGGGAGGAGAAGCCTGGATCTCAGCCTAGTGAGGAAGGAGCCACCTATAAGAATGAATATGCAGCTCCCAGGAAAACAGCAGCACCAAACAAGGTTGGTCTGTATCTTAATGAACTGCTTCCAGTGCAGACCTCCTTGAACTTAAACTGGAGAAATAACTTGCTCAGTTCACAGCTGCTGAAAGCTGGTCTGTCCTAATACACTTCCTCGGGCTATTTATGAAGACTGGTGTAAGGTATCAGCTAACACTTGATTTACTGCTTTTAGTGGTAACAAAGGTCCTTCTGTTGGACAAACTGTGGCTGAGCAGAGGCCCTGAAAGCAACTATCTGTCCATCAGRCCAGAATCCATGCAGGAAGGCGCTCTCCTGGACTTTATAACTGGAAGAGTGTTCCTGATGAACAGTCCTTTGACAATAATAAGAAACAAAGCCTCAAGCGATCCAGGTAAGACCAAGTTCACTGACAGTGAAAGCATGGTGCAAGCACTGTTTTTAGGACTGATAAAAGTTCACAAAGTGTATGTATAAGTCATTTGCTGAGAATTTAACTTAATGTGATGCTGAATTTAGTCTTCATTATACTTCTGGATGCTGTGATTATCATCATACATATACCAGCCACAGTGTTTAATTAAATAAATAAATGTTAACCTGTTCATTTTTATGACTTAAATTCTGGATTGCTTCTCTGAGAGCCCTGGCCTGCTGTCCATGCTCCAGTTGATTTCACTGGAAGACAGCTTTCACAGTGCTGCCTTTTCTTAAGCTTTCTGGCTCTTTTGTTCTAACACCTGAAAGCTGCCTGCCTAAAGTCCTCAGTAGAAGATATACAAGATGGGTACAGAATGAGTAAAAAAAACTGGTAGGCAGAGGAAACAGGCTACTGCTCTTTGAGTTTTACCATGTCTTTATACATGTATTTCCAGTGGGGGAGTCCATTGGAATCTGGCCTAAAATTCCATTAAGTAAAAACTGCAGTTTTTCCATGCACAAAAATGTCTTGGATTATTTGTCTTTTAAATACATGCCAGAATTCCTTGAAGTTGCTTCAAACAGTTCTGCTAATAACCTTGGCTGTTTCCTATGGCCAAGTCCTTGGATCTTTTTGCAATTTTCTGCAACTGAACAAGGATGAAGTGATGGTAACAGTACCTGCAAAGTCCTCCAGTGACTAAAAATGGTCCTGACTTGATAGAAAGATGCATCACTAATGTGTGCATGCCTTTGTGTCTTCAAGCATAACTATAATTGCACTGAAATGGTTATGTAAAATGAAAGCAGTTCACAGAATTTCATGAAGAATAATTATCTGCCTTTTTCTTTGTTGTCTTCCTTTTATGTCATATAGGTTGAACTAAAATTGTTGTATTCTATTAGCTTTGGACTGTTTTAAAGTGGATTAACAAATCTAGCTGCATGATCAGTCAGGAAAATTGATACGAGAGGCACTTAAAGTGGAGGACTAGTGACAATGTCCACTACTTTCTCCTAATTTAAATTGAATGAAAATATCCTGTTCTTCAATTATAAACTAGGCAAGGTAAGAGGCATTAGACCCACATCCATCTGATTTCCACTAAGGAAAAACACAGTGAATCAAAGATTTAAGGAAGTTATCACTTTGGTATAGCAGTAGACACTAAGCTATTCATGTATTGATGAACATCTGTGACTTGTGAGTTAATGGTGTATTTACTGCTCCTTAAATAGCTTGTTACTCCCTTGTTGCTTTTTTTAAAATGGCCTTTAAAATAGAAGCCATCACCGTTAGTCAGCTATATTTTAAAATGTAGATGGTGAACATACTGGTTTTCTGAAGACGTGCTTCCCTTACACATCTAATTATCAATTTCAAATACCAAATAACAGATTCTGAATCACATTAAGATGTTTTTATTAACTTTTAAAGAAAATATATTTACATCTCAGGCAAAATTATAGTTTTTCAATAGTTCATGAAACATATTTCATGTACTTTGTCATATACAGTAGTACTGACAGATGAAAAAATGATTATTACCTCTACAGAAGAAAGTTTCCCATCTTATTAATAGTAAAGAAAGTTTCCCATTTTATTAATGATGTTTGAAAATAATATTCTGTATTGGATGTACAAAGATAATTTTTTATTTGTGATGTAATTTGTAGATATAGTACACAAAATAGACATTAGGCTCTGATAAATGCTCTGTCACTGTTTTCTCCACTAGTAAAGAAGAAATGGCATTTTTTCAAAAGCATTCCTATTAGTACTACTTAACAATTTTGGATTTTTTTTTTCTGTTGGAAACTCTGACCTTTGTGGGAGGTTGGAGAATATTTATTCTGAAAAGTATGAAAAGACATATTTCTTCCCTAATGAATTTTTTATTAAGACTATGTTTCAAGTTGGTATATAATGTTTTGATTTCRTCTTTATTTTTAAATTGCTTCTTTTGATAACTGCCAATATGGTTTTGAAATAGATATTCTAATAGTAGCATACAAATTGAATGAACTGAATAGCTTCCAACTAGCCTGACTACCCCAGGAAACATGTACTATAGTTTCTGGATCTTGTATCTTACCTTTTTAGGAACAGGAGGCTCAGGTACGCCAAAAGTAGTCTTAGAACCTCAGTCTCCCATTCATCTTACTAAGGACAAAATTTGGAATCTCCCCCATACACTGCTCTRTATTTCCTCTGCTCCTTCACTCTACATTTGTGTAATTCACCACCTCAGCCCAGTCTGGAGAGGGGGAGGAAGATTATTGTTTCCAGGAATTGATTCCAGGAATGCTTGCACCATGGTTCCCAGGTCTGGGAAAACTTCTGCCTGCCTTTTTCATGGAGGGACTTCAGTAGTGACAGTGGTCATTAAAGGAAATGATCTTTCTATTTCCTGTTTCCAGTGATGGTTGTGACCGGCTGTGCTCCTGTTTATATGTTTCACACACTTTATGAATCTGTTACCTGTATGACTGCTACAGGAAGAAAGAAGGAGAAGCAGTGGCCCATGCTGCTGCTGCTAACAGCTTCCATTCCCAATACAGCTTTGGGATTGACCCCCCCTACCACCACCATTGTCACCTTAGCCAGATGTCCCATAAAGAAGACAAAGAGTAAAGGAAGATGTCCTTGTTCCCTGCCTCTTTCCACCAGCAGGCTGTTCTCTCTTCCAAAAGAGCCCCCTAAAAATTGCAAAATTGTATCTTTGAGTGCCAAGGACTTGACAGTGTGTTTCTTCAGGAGCTGAGTCATATTTTCAAGGTGAAAGCACTCACTCAATAAATTCCTGCAGGAAATGTGCGCAATACAAACAGTGAAGCCAGCTTTCACCAACTCATAAAAATTTCTTCCAGGAAGACAATCTTGAAACAGAGGTGATTACTCAGGTCAGACTAGAACACCTAATGCTCCTCTGGGTGTTTGTAGATAGTCTTATCCTAAACCCTAATAAAAACATGCACCCTAGGATCAGACCGAGAACATAAAAACCTTTACCTTTTTTAGTAGCTTGGATTCTTGTGCATATCCCAGTATGAATAGACGCTTTGATACCAGTCTTGACCCGGGGGCCAGAAAAGGGAGTGTCAGGTGACTGTGGACAGTATCAGGGAGATTACAGACATACAACTTCTGGAGGGTGTCCTTCATTTAAATCTGCAATGAAAACAAAGTGAACTGCTGAAGAACATTTGTGCTTTTTACTTTTACATTCTTTGGGCTCACTAGCGACTCTTTCTTTCAAGAGCTGTCACCTGGTATCCTCACTTCCTGGCTGGACCACCAGCACTTGAAATAGCCTGTTGTAGCTGCCCTCTGAGAGCTGTAGCTGGCCTGCATGTAACACTATGGTTTCAATAAAAATAAATTAATGTTTCCTAATGGAATAATACTTCTGAAAACTTACGGCAGCAGCTCTAATGCTGCAATAGCCTAGCACCATTCTCTCCCTTGAGTCAGTTATTGACTTAATTAGAAGAAAAGTCAGCCTAATACCGAGCAGTTTTGGAAATCCCAGCCTAATTGCATAACTATAGGCTCTGCTATTTTTATTACAGGCAATTCCCTTTAATGTAATGTGCCTTTATTTGCTAGGGTTTTGATTTAATGTTGATAAAACATTGGTTTGAGTCTATAAATGCATGACCACATTTTTTTTTTTTTATTAATTTCTTGATGGAATTTCTGTATGGCATTACTATTTTCTGTAGTGTTATGAAATAAATATGAGGAACCAATGTTTTCTCATAGATATCAGGATACTAAAACAAAATTCTCTCAAGTCTGATAAACTTACTGTCAGGTAGCATTTATACAAGTAAGTGTTCAACAAGCACACTTTTTTAAACAAGATTATTAATTGGACAGTTTTTAAGAATTTTTAGAACTGTGCTACATGCATCTTTCTATCGGATATTTTTTTCCACCCATTATATAATTAAGAGGCTCTTGAAAGTTAAAGAACTAGGCTATTTAGATGATACCGATTTRTAAAACCAAGATGGCTGGATTTGCTTCGCATTTCAGAGCATGAGAAACATTCAGACAAAAAACTTTCTTAAGTTTAAAATCAGTTTGTTTTTGACAAAATAYGTCAGAGACTATTTAATCTATCTTCTATAGCATTTTCATTTTTAAGATTTAGAGTTGGGCGCAGAGACTGTAATTTTCATAGTACAGCTGTTATTTTCACTAAATGCTGATCCCAGTCCTAAGAGAAAATGATTATATCATCATTATAAACGTAGCAGGTTTTACCTTTTAAATYTGCCAGAAGAATTTTTATGAGTCTCTGAAATGTTGAAGAAGCTTTTTTAGCTTAGATGGCATTAACTAGTCTATATTCACTACAAAAGGATTTTTAATTTCATTTTCTAATGACGAATTTCTATTCAGAGGATGCTCTAATGCTCTGGGCTTGTATAGCACTTTTAAAGCGAAGTTTTTAAGATTTCACATATAATGAATGATGTCTGGTAAGCTTTTTGATGCAACTGTCATCTCATATGAAACAACTCCACCTGTTACCTGGAAACCCATAGTAAAATGAACTCCTTTATATATAAAACTGAGTATGAACTGAGAGTCTATGTCTTTCTGGACTATAAATAGGTGTGAAATTATTCAGGTGCTTTCCATATCATCATTATACATTAACTTTCACCTAGTAAGACCTATTTCAGGAAAGCACTTACATATTTCAAGCTACTGAATTCAATAAGCACATGATTAAGAGCTTTCCTGAAGAGTGACCCTAATTATTATTCTTATGATTTAAATAAGGTCTATTATATCTGCACGCCTACTTAACTTTGGGAACAAAGATTCAGCTTTTCAAATTACCATGTTAGAGGTTCATATTTTCCTCATTTGATATACTAAGTTACCTTCAAGTAAGGAGGAGCATTACCAACAGGACACTGTTTTTGAGCAGTTTGTCAGAAACTAGTGTGTTTTCCTTTCTCTTTCCCTCCTGGTCAGGTATAAAAAGTATTAAGTTAAAGGGTTCTGAATTTGCTATTTCAAGCATACACATTTTACTCAGCCAGTTTGACTGTTCTTGTATTTAATATTTGATCAGTGTCTGGAAAGACTTTTGTCTGAAGGGAACATATGATCAGTAATGACTTTGATATTTTTTGTCTTGCTGAAAGTTGGTTGTCTTTAGCAAGGCTTTTAAGATTGTGAAATTGCTTCTGTGTTCTGCACTAGTGTAACTTGTATTGCAATTTAACATCTTTAAATCCATGCAATGCATTCCTAAGATTAATGTATTCTTTTCTTTGTATTTTTATATACAGCTCCCCTCAAAACTCACTTTCCAGCTCTTTAAAAATTCTTATTTTCTTTCCTATTTTTGTCTCTGTTGATTTAAAAAAACTCATTAAAACAATTCTGACAAAAAAAATGGTCTCATTTAGGGGTTGTCTCTAAAAGARAGAAAAAAGGAAGCTCTTGCTGGTTTATATTGATTTAGTAAAAAGCAAATAAATGCTTCTTTAATGTGAGCATGGATCAATATAAAATTTTTTAAACTTATTCAACTTATTCCCATAAAGGAAACACTGTTCTTGTATAGGGCACATTTTAGACTACCGTACACGGCATATATGCCAGGAGTTTTGGCTGGCAGAGTAACATCAGAAAAAAACAAATCACACCCTTTCTGTTTCTAGATTGGTGCAACTGTTAAGTATTGATTTTTATTTCCTTCCTTGATTGTTCTTTTGTACAACATGATATATAGAAAATCACTGAAATAATATTTTGCTTTGTATCTTCCAGATTATTTTAAAGAAGCAAAGAAATACCTTTCCAGCTGTTTTTCTTACAATATGGTCTATTCCAATGCAAAGAGGTCACCAAGAACTACTAATGTAAGTAATTGTTTAATGTTTCATAATAAGCCAGCCAAGAAATACACTGCTTTCCAGAAAATGCAAGGCAAGTAGTAAATTTCTAGGTTTACCTAAGTGAGCTGGTAGTACAGGTTCAAGCCTATGGCAAAAATGATAAATTCAGCATTTCACTGAGGCTGATAAATGAGTTCTCAGCAATACCTATGTATGGAGTTTTGGAATAAGCTTTTTCTACCTAGGTCATATCTTTCAATATATTTTTGACACTTACAAGTCAAAGTATCTTTTTTTCTGATTTTTCTTAACAGTGCTTAGCAACCTGCTTTCTACCTGCTTATTTTCACGAGGGAAAAATAGATGACAGTTCATTAATGCATATCCAGAATTCAGCCATCCTTTAAACATTGATTTTTTAAAAAAAATATTTATTTATTTATTAGCATTGGCACAATGAAGGCTGGCTTGCTCCCAAGCTTAGAAGGTACTCTAGTAGGAAAGGAACTTGGTAAAAGTCTTCATAGTATATATTTCTAAACACTTAACAGAAAAGACTTTATTAGCTGGTTAATATAGACGATAATCAAATCAGAGTTGACTAGAGGCAGGGCAGATTTTTGCAAATCTGTCCATTTCAAATGCAGCTAGATGGTATACAAAGTTATCCTGTAAGTGTGAAGATGGTAAGCTTCAGCATTAGAAGTACATATTTTAGTAAGTACAAGTGTAATGGGACTGGTTTTAAATATTAAGCATTCAGTGCAATGAATACTCTTGGCCAGTTACTGCTGAATAATGCAGTATGAAGAATGGTAGTTTATTCTTTTCAGTAAGCACTTCCTAAGTTACCTTTGCAAGGCAAAGGACTAGAATACACTGTGTTTCAAAGTGAAATTTATGATTTTACTTTTAATGTGTAGTGCCCTCAAATTCAGGGTCCTGTGGCCATTGTCACAGATTTTGCACTAAAGAAAACGTTATTTAAAGCTTTCAGACTAAAAAGATCTCATAGTGCATTGAAAAACACATCTAGAGATAAGCTGCAGTCTTTAATCATGTAGGCATCATTGTGCAGAGAGGTGATCTTGTGGAATTTAGTGGAATACTCTCATGAGTACTGGTTTCTGGAACTGATCTCCATTTTTCTTGCACTTGGTTGATGAAACATAGAGGTATTTTTATTAATTAAGATGAATTATTCTGATATTTTCCATAGGCAAAGTTTCTGAAGACAGCCCTAGCATTATTTTCTGAGATATTTGTCTTGCTGTATAAAAGGTGTTTCATCACTGTCAGAAAAGCTCCCTGTGTGGGTCCCAGTGAAGCCTCACAAGCATTTAAATCCCATTAGTAACTCCCCTACTGGAGGGAAGTTGATTTAATTGGGAGTCAACATGTTTTAATCCTCACTACAGATTTTTTTTTTTTTTTTTTTTTTAATATCCACTCTGGACCTGAGTATGATTAACAGGAAAATCTCTCTACAGCACTACAAGGAATAATTAAGCTGTAAATTTAGTCTTTGTTTGCCAAACGAAAACAATATTTTTTACCACAGGCTACCCCCCCAACATTATCTGTCTAGATAAATATAATTAAGTAATGGATGATGGTTTGTTAGCATTTTATTACATGTGTTTGCAAGGGCATTAAGAATAATCATAAAATGCACAACAAATACTGTAAGTATTGAGATTTCAGCAGTGGAAAACGTGACTTTTTCAAATCAGATGGGCCAGTGACAAGTATTCTTACAAATTAACTATTACTCTATGCAGAACAGGAATTGAGATACTTCTGTCTCAGCTGATTTACATACGCTAATTGCTATCTCCTATTAAACACTGAGTGGTCACCTGCTCAATAAAATTAATAAATTAATATTTTTAGAGAGCAATTATTCACAGAGAGCAGGAAACAATAACTTTAGACTTGATTTTAGCCAATTCTGAATTATTTTTTTCATTTAGGAAGCCATTTGTTTGTTCACTATTCAAACAAAATGATATAGTAAAGCTCTATAAAMTTTGCAAGCTTTTGTATGAGTATGTATGTTTGTGTATATAATGATGAAAGTTTCATGCAGACATGAATGGGAATATGTAACTAGTTCTGCATTTTAAGTCACGTGATCAAAATGGCTCTACTAAAGTGACTCATTTATCTGTCTGGAAAATAATTATGTTTATATTTTGCTGCTCAACCTTTAAAGCAGGTTGAATTCCCCATATGCAAGACCTACAGGAATGATCCATATTTATGGCTAATGCAGTTCAAAGGAAAATCTGAGCTAGCATTTGTAAAATTCCTTGCAGCTGAACCTCCCCCAAAAGCCACTGAAGAGCTTAGTTCACTAACATATGGCTCATCTGTGCCTTAATCAACGCACAGCTGACAGACAGAGGACAATGTTACAGGCACAATATGCCTTGCCAGCCTGTGGCAAAGGAAAGCCACAGACTTCACTGAAAACCAAGACTGGATATGCTCAGTCATAGCACAACTGACATAACCTGATTTATAGCAAAATCAGAGCTAAATATACATGACTGTACTGGCCTTGATGCAACAAGGTATTCAGCCAGCAAGACTGAAGCGTAGGAATAGCCCGCCTGCTTCAGACTGGACTACTTGCTTAAACATTACACTCCATTGGGGCCTTTATATGAGACTATTTGGGGTCATATTTACGGAATGAATGTTCACATTTACTAGTGAGCGACAGCTGCAAAAAAAGGTCAAGCTTAAAGCACGATAACTGGCAGACATTCTGATTTGCTCAGCTTTTTTGCTTTTTCCTATGTTTGGTAAAAGCAATTCAAGTTGAGGACAGAGAACCCTACAGATGTGAGAGCAACTGCTGGTACATGCTGGGAAAACCACATCAGAATTCCATATTCTGCTTCAATCAGAGTGCACAGGGATTGTTTTAGGAACAAGGAGTACCTTAATTTTACAAACTCAATTCTATTTCTGGCTTCTGCATGTAACAAGATACAATTTCTTTTTAGCTATAATGATACTTGTCCTTAAAGAATTTTCTTTAAAAAAAAAA
>NW_028186149.1:2461758-2474685 GCF_003343005.1 Rhea americana
TTACAGGGCCCCTCCTTAGTTCTTGGATATACATTTATATGGTTTAATTTCCTACAAAAGGCAAAAAGTATCAAGATAGCTGGATTTCTATTTCTGTTTTTAATTCTTTGGGGTTTGAGGAATATATTTAGAGATAAGAGTGATCTTGTTGGAGGTATGAATGTGTAGAATACAACAGAAACAAGTTAATGCCTTGCCGTATGAGGAGGACGAATTCTGATCTGGTAAAATGATTTTAAAGATAAGCATTATTTCTGTTTTGCCAGGAAACTTGTTCAGCTGAAAAGGCACAAAACTGCCTCTGCTGGAATTTCAAGTGAAACCTCAATTTAATATACTCCTAGAAGCTAGAGAATTTCTGTCATCTATGAACAAAGGGTCTGATTCTGTTCTTCTTGTCAGTGTTTCTACTGACTTCACTGAGAAAAGACTGGAGCCCAAGAAGCAATAATTAAGCAGAAACAAAGTGCAAATGACTTTACAAGATGACTCTGCATTTAAGATATTGCTGTGGAGAATTTCTGCACAATTTTGATGATAAACATAGTCCTACTAGAAGCAAAATACTGATAGTAGTAGCTCGAGCTAAAGGATATTAGGTTTTTTGTGTATGTGTAATAAACATTGTTACTTATTTGTTACTGCGATAATGCAGATGTTAAACCAAACTAGTGTTCACAATGTATTAGCCTTTCACTTTTCTGAGTTGTAGAAAACTTTGTCTGCATAATTATTAGCTTGAGCAGCACTTCATCCTGAAAAGGTATGTAAAAGCTATCTAAAAAAATGGGCCATATGTGTCTGTTATACATCTAAGCTTGGGACTCCTAAAATCAGTAGCCCTTAAAATATACATACATACATATATATATATATRTRTATATAYAYACACACACACACACACACAAATTTGTCAGCTAAAATAGTATGGGTTAAGATCAGAAAATAATAACGAGAATTAAGGGGCTTCCCTCTGATTTGCTTAGGCATTTGGTTGACATTTCCAATTTTTGTCCTTTTGAAATGTTCAGGTGGCAGTATAAAGGCTATAAATCATTCTTTTAGCCAAAGTATTGTTTTCTTTGTTAGAAGTCAAGTTAACAATTTTACTACTTTGTKAAAAACTTGAATACATTCCACGTTCTATTTTTTTAATAAGAACTGTAAATAAAAGACTATTTGGTATATAATAAACAATCCCTTCCAAAGTCTAATGATAGTTCACTTTAGTTATAGCCCTTCTTATAGCAATAGACAGCTTTAAAAAATCATTCTTACAGCATACACATAATTTTAAAGAGCTGAAATAAAGTTCTGGAGCAAGTCCATTCATTTAACTTACACAAGTATGACAGCCACTAGGAGTATCTTTGATGACCCAGCTCTGATCTTACACAGGAAGCTGCCATATCTTTTGGGTTGCAGTTTGCATCCAGTATTCTCTTCACAGGTATTTCATATTTCCCTTTTACTCAAGAGTATTGCTCCTCAGTGATCAAATCTCATCAATCAGACTCCAAAGATTTATAAATAGGGTTAAAAATATTGAGATTTTAAAAATTGAGTCTAGATTTAAAGTTTGCCTCTGAACTTGGAGACTGTAAGAGTCATATTTTCCATGTTTTTATTGGCATACCAAATAATAAAATTTAAGTTCTTTTGAATGAATTAAAGCATCAACTCCCATTTAGTCACACAGCTTTGGAAGATCTGAATTTAAAAAGATAGCAAGATTTATCATAAACTCAAGAGATCTAAATAATGCAGCCATATTATTAACACTTATTGCACCATTACGATGTTTTTTACCTGTGTTTTGAGCAGATACCTGTTTCCATGCAAAATGAGCTTCAGCTGTTTGGAGACAACTAGATATAAAAGGACAAAAATCAAGTCCCCTGGAGAGATCAGTGTGCATCTTTCTGCCTCTAGTGAAGCTGTCATTTTATGTTCAGCCCAAGACACAGAAAGCAGAAAAATAACAAATACTACACACATTAATGCTGCTCACCCTGAAAATAAATAATGAAATTAACTTCAGTTTGAGGCCACAAAGACCTGGTTAGRAAAAAATGAATTTTAATATTTTGCCTATTTGTCTGTCCTGTTCTTAGTGTAATTATAATAGTTGCCCATCGCTACAATATGTGAGCATCTTGTACAGAAGCTACAGCCATGCAGAAATTTTGCAGCTAGAACTGTATCTGAGAAAAAATAGGAATGCAAACTAAGTATCCTGAGTGGGCATTTTCTTCCTCTTTAAATGTTACTGTGTGGTCATGTTTATCCTTGCAGAGAACGGCATCATTTTTGCTTTCCAGCTTCATGCTACAGGTTAACCATCAATTGGCACAGCCTGTATTGTCCTTTTGCACCACTGTATTTTTTTACATAGTTTAACTTCTCATGATAGTCGAAAAGATGAAAAGCTATTTATGGAATAAACAGCAATAAAAGCTATCCAACTCTACACAGCATAATGGAGTTTTAATGTATTCTTCCTGTCGGCATAGTGTATTTCTGTGATAATTTTATGTGACAGTGTAATTAAGCTGGAAAACAATTCCCATTTCCTATGTATTTTATCTATTTATCATCATTTATTTCTTTACTTTCTTGCTCTGCTATAAATATTATTGTAAGGAGAGTTAAATAAGTTAAACCAATGCAATTACTTTTACAGATTGAAATTAACTTCATATATCAATTTATACTGATTTGTATAGAGCACTTACTATTTGCTCTGTACAAATAAATGCATTTGTTGCAGTATATTTATGGTGTCACTATGGTTTCCCTGTTTGCACTCTTTTTGAGTAATGTTCTGTGTGTTAAAACTTGACATTTTAACAGTATTTTCAAACAATTTCATTCATTATCAAATAACCATTTATTATACTGTGGCAATTTCAAACCATTTACTGGACCCTCTAGACATTGCTAAACAATGATTTATCAAGGAGTATGCATATTTAATGCTTATCACAGCAAATACAGAAAATAACATTAAACAGTGACTTGACAACAGCCCTGACTAAATTATCTTTCTTTTTTAATCCTGATGCGTCATATTCAGTAATAGCTAGTTTGCCAGTTTGTAAATGCACTGAAAATTGAGAGCAGTAATCTAGACTGTTTCCTTGTAGAAGGCTCTTGGCTGGTTTGTTCAATTCTTTTGYACGTTTAGGGGATAAATTAAAGACTGTGGGACACAACAAACGTATCTCTAACTGCTTTTTAATTTTCTTGTAGGGCCCAGGAAATCACAACGCTGTCATACTTGATAGTGCTTTTCACATTTTATTTGACCATGAATCTAACAAAATTTACCTAGCTGAAGCTGTTCTGACTTTCACTTACCTAGAATGAATTGCAGTGATACAAAAGATTTTCAGTTCTGCTTTCTGGAAAACTTCCTGCTTCTCACTCTTCTAGCCAACAAACAGGGCTGACTCAATTTAATATGTGACTACTTGGCTGCAAAATACTGTACATCTATCTCCATTCCTTATCTCTTCTACATTTCTGCTGAACTTGAGATCCATCGTATGTTAGTAAGAGAACAAGATTGATACCCACAATTGACATTTGAGTCTCTGTAAGGATTTAGGTGTTCTCTACAAACAGGAGCAAACATAACAAGGCAACAGTGTAGGAGGGAGACATCCTCATGCTCAGGGCATGCATTAAGTATTGCAGGGCTCAAACGTTGAGCTCAACATTAAATAAACTGAAACGATTAAGCATTATAGAGCATATTCCTAGCAAGTGTTTCWAAGACTTGGGTGTATTCCTTATTTGTGAGGCTCATACATGGTCTATAGCTGCACAAATATCACTAACACTGAATTTAAATTAATATCTGAAACAATAATTTGGTGTTCATTTCTATTATAGTAAACATTAAGTAGCTCTACATAAAGCCAAGGCCTCACTGTGCAAAACTAACACCTTAACACAGTCCTTGCTCAGAACTTACAATCTACATAGTCTACTGAATGAATGGGGTAATAAGGAACTGTGTCACAGACTGTGATCTTCCTTGGTCAAGGTCATAAAGAGAGCAGAACTGAACTTAACACAGATTTTTCTCTATTTCAGTTTTAACTTCAAAAACATCCAAAGGCTCCGATTCATTATCACTGATTTAGCTGAGGCAGCAGAAGTGGTAATCAAGCCCACTTGTTTGTCCTGTTACTGCTTCCATAGTAGAGYCAGCAAAAAGAGCTTTTGCTCATTAACCTGATAATATTTTAGTTTAAATTGCCATAGCTTTCAACTTGTGCTGGTGAGACAAGTTGTAAACTACAGCAAAGAGAACTAGGCAACTATTTGTTCTGCAGTCTGTGTAATAGTGCGGCATCTTTTGCCAGAAAGGTGCAGCTAGGCATGGTAACCTCAACAGACAGTGCAGCAACAGCCAAAATACCTCATAAATTAGGGCTGTTACATGCAGAAAGACAAAATCCTGTTTGCTTGTCAGATGAGGAGCTGTCACTACCCTTGCTGGAAGTAAGATGTCAGTCCTTACATTTTACCCATGCATAACCTTTGTGTTTAATCCTAGGATCTCAAATTCTGTATGTTTACTTGTGATGACAGCAATTAGTTTTTGAAGTCTGGAGTTAGTTTGGGGGCTTTTGTGTGTGTGTGTGTGGCGTGTCTCTTTTTTGCAGTTCACCAGCTCTACTGGTATGCTGTGAGGATATCAATCATTTCTGTTGAACTTGAGATCCAYCGTATGTTAGCAAGAGAACAAGACTGATACCTACAATTGACATTTGAGTTTCTGTAAGGACTTAGGTGTTTTCTACAAACAGGAGCAAACGTAACAAGGCAACCGTGTAGGAGGGAGACATCCTCATGCTCAGAGCATGTGACCATGTTCAAAGCATCTACCATGTCATGGTTTTGAAAATCTTCCCTCTTTTTTTTGAGTACATTCATGTGAGTACATGAGGAAATCTCATCCAAAATTAGCAAACAATAAATAAATAATTTTACTCCCCCCAAAATGACAGAACTGCTCATTTGTCTTCTCTGACTTCAGAGATCCTTTTTAGAAGTTCTTTGTGTATTCTGTTACCAGAGTAATACACACTAATATTTTAAGCAAAACTGTTGCTGCAGTTGGGCACTGAAAGGAATTTTGGATTAAACCAGCTATTTAATTTTGTTTAATTTTAAGTTCATTTAAGAAATGAACTATTACAGCCATGTCCATGCTTATTAAAGAAAAGAAAAGAAAAGAAAAAAGAGATGTCTTAGAAAATGAAGATGTCTTAAGACCCAGTGCAGGCAAAAATAAGTATTTAACCATCAGAAAAAGTCAAGTTTAACCACACAGGTCAAAGATCTACTCAGACTCTGGTAGCTTAAATTAAAGCTCTCTGGCCACAGATCTATTCATGGCCAAAAGCACAAATGGGTACAGTGCAATTAAATTGTGTTTATCTCCTTATTTTAATCAGTCTGAGCAACCTGCACTGCTTTATAGCCTAGCGTGGCCTTCGGATCAACGTCTCAAGGTGTTGAGGTATGCTGAGACCCAGCACTCATTGATCCAGGTAAGTGATCCTGAGATGACTGGTCTTGTTTTGCAGTCCCAGCCCCCTCCCCCCCCCCACCTTGATTTCTACTGCTTTAAGTGATCATCTGGCTTTTTTTTCACCTATCTGTACAAAATTATCAAGATTATAAAATCTTTTTTATAGTAGCTTTTGTATGTTAGGACCTATAGAGGTTTGTCAACAGCTATGAAGTAGCAGAGGTAAGGTTTGATGATAGTGAAAATGGTTTTTAATGTGACCGCAGGTAACACTTCTATCTTACAGAATGGAGAAATGTAAAAAGAGATTCTCTTTTCTTCATAATCAAAGATACTCTGTCTATGCAGCCAGAGGCCCAACTGTGAGGGGGAGTGTCAGCAAGAAGGTGAGCTTTTTGCTCACTTAAAGAGATACTATAAAAAACATTAACCCAATGAGGGTATCTGTCAAAATCTAAGCACTTCTATCTCTGCCATTATCTACTTTCCATTATAGATGACTTGACACTAATTGCAAAAATGATTTAATTTTGCTAATCTTCAAAAACTACTATTTGAAAATTAAAATTAATGGCCAGGATAGAATCTATGAATTCTTACTGGATAAAAGCTTAGAGATGAAGGGCTGTGGGCTGACAGAGAAAGATTTAAAAAAAACTCATGAAAGCAAATAAAAAAGATTGTAGTTTGGCAGGGTTTGGATAATGGGAGAAGTCCCACACATCCTGCAACATAACCTGGAATGTCTGACTGTCTCAACTGAAGATGGCAACATATGGAAAAAATAAGTACATGGTACTACATGAGTTTTAAAAGCAGCAACTTTCTTGAAACTGACTGGGCAACAGAATATGCAAAAGAAAAACTACTACAGTAGTAGTAGTTTCCATCTGGCAGATGGGAATTACCTCAAAAAGTCTGCATTTAATACATAAAATAACAGAGAATCAAAAATGAATTTAAAGAAGAATGTAACAGCAGTGGAAGAAATTTCAAGCAAATTAGGTACTGATGAGAGGAGCAGGAAAAAACAGAAATTTTGAGCTCTTTAGCACTAAATGACACTTTGGGACTAAATTTAAAAACAGAAGAGATTAAATGCTGTTTTCAAGTTTGATCCAAGTAGCAGGAGCTAGAAAATCGAGTATCTAGGCATTGATCAAATTGAAAAATGTAATTTAGGAAGTGGTCAACCTCTCCATATGCGGTTTGTGACGCAGAGGTAAAATTTGCACCAGCAAACTGATCATAGCTTTGTGATGTTCTTCCAGATCCCTACTTCTGATAAAAGCACTGTGTAACATGATGGGCTCTCCTCTGTACCAGATGGTACAAGTCCCTGAAGAATCACACACAAATGCCAGCTGTGCACAGCCAGAATACAGCACATTCCAACGACACTTCCTTTTCCCTCCTACCATGCACCCAGCACAGCAAAGCTATATTGACACTCAGGCTCATGAGCATCCAAAGCAGCAGGAAGTGTGTGTTAGAGAACTCCTGCATAGTTGTCCACAGTAGGCGTACAAAAGATGACAGCCTCTAAAGCTAAGAGCTTTGTGCTCTTCCTACTRGTCTCTCCACTTACCCAAACAGAACAGGGGAAAAGCAAATGCAAAGATTGCTTTCGCTGTGAGTTGTGACTGTTCTGTCTGGGAAGTGGAAGGGCAATGTTCTCCACCAGATGAAAGGTATACTGCTGTTTCTCCTTATCTCCTTGTTTTTATGTTTTCATTAAATTAAAGGATGCCTCTACAACATCTTCAACCTAGCGCTATCAGAGACTTGCTTTGCTGTACAGTATAGTGGGAATACTAACTGCCCCACCACAGCACTAATACCTGCTTCCCTTGTGCGCTTTTGTGTGCCAACCTAACATAATTAGCAATGTGTTAGGCTTGCAAAGGCAAATGAGGTTGATGTTAACACATGGTTAATTAAGATATTACAGTTAGCTATTTGCTAGGCTGACTCAAGGGAGTAGTAATAGAATATGGAGTCTTTCACCTTAAGTTCAGTAATTCTCACCCCCAAATTCCCAGGCAGCGATCAGTAATTCCTCATTAACCCTGGCACAAAATGAATCTGACTCCACTCAGGCAGGTGGATGATTTTTAAGCGTACTTCTGTCAACATGGAGGGTCACTGTCTCTGAAAATTAAATTTTAAAGTGAGGACCCCCCCCACCCTGTGGTGACTGAATAACAGAAATTGGTGCTTCCCTGTGGCATTATTTAAAACCTTTTGTTTTGTCTCAGTCTCAACAAGCTATCCTAGTTTCAGCAGACATGATTTAGATTTTGAAGAATACAAATTGACTGGGGTCCATAGGTGCCCCTGCAAAACAAATAACTAATAATAATACAATCACAAAAGATGGAAAAAACATGGGTTAAAAGAAAACCCTGAAAACCTAAATTATACTGAATCTGCAAGAGGAGCCTAATTTCATGAGCATACCTGCACTGCCAAGAACGCAAAGAATCATTGCTTCTTGACATCATTCTCTTGCCGAAGGGCAATCACCTCCTATGTATGCATTGCCTTAATCATGTCAAGTTGTGGCCCATAAATTTGCATGTCTCCCAAGGAAGCACAGTGAATTGCCAGCAGCCTGATAGGCCAGATCAAAACAATTTCCTAATGTATGTTTATATCAGCTTTAGCTCCTGAGCTGCTTTCATTCTAGTTGCTCCCCAAAAGAGAGCCAATTCCCTCTTTTAAAACTGCATGTTGCATTGCAGGTGGGAGGGGAATAAGCAAAATACAGATGCATACATCATTCTCACCCGAACAGGGCATCTTCTAGATTAATGAACTGCAAATCAGCTACATAACTGAAACTACATGCTAGATATAAATCCAGTCCTTGGAGATGTGCTTGTTTTGTCACAGTCAAAGAGGGAGAGAGGGAGGGAGTGCACACGCATGTGCGTGATGGTGGTGTAATGAATGCCTGCTACCCTCTCGACTCTCTGGGATACATGGAGATGACAAACTCTCTGAGGAACAATTCCTTTGACTGGTTTGTTGAGGAAAGGAAACTTGTCATGCTGCCAAGAATAAAACTGCTCCTGGGCTTAGTTTTGAATTTTATAAAGTGAATAAGTGAAAAACGTATACACATTCACTTCAGACCCAAATCATGAATAATTAAAAGAATATATAATTGTACCCAGTTTTCCCCTCAAGCTCAACCAGCAAAGACATCTTCTGTCCATGTAACAGGGTATTTCATGTTTTTTTCAGCAACTGTAAAAAGTGATCCAAACCAAGTATCACTGAAATCATATAGCATGCGAATATGAGTAACAGCCTGACCATGAGAACACAYAGGAAAGCAAATAGAGAACTCATTTTTATATGAGGGCAGTTGCAGATTTTTGATTATACATAAGTATTTTCCCAGTGCTGGTCATCCACATTTTATATTGGAGTTTGACCACAATACAGAATTATATTACAAACAGACCATTATGATAAACATTAAGCTAATATTGCAAGTGGCAAAGACCAGACACCTTTACAAAGCATGATACCAYGTCAAAAGCGATTGTGCAGAAAATAACCTCAGAGAACAGAAGTTATCTGCAATTTTTTTTTGAGAAAGGAACACATTCTAGTACAAATTTAAAAATGCAAGGTAACAGTAACGAGCCAAATGTTTGCCTGCAAGAACAGTGGTGCACTGGAATTGTTTAATGACTTTTATCTGGAAAAGGCAGAAGCAAGAGATTCCTATTGCTTTTATTTCCAACATTACTCCCATAGAGTCTATGAGCACTTGCTACCTCTCAGTTTTCAACTCAAGTGAGAATTGTTATTAATAACTATTTTTCTTGAGAATGCAGTAGTTTGCAAATATGATATTAAGAGTAATGTATTTAGTACCTTTCACCTCCAGAAAGCTTATTTAAACACTAATGAAGAGTATCAATAACTTCTGTAAATAGAATAACCRTTATCCCCTCCTACAAATATAGACACATAGCTAACAAGCTGGCTCTTGCTCTTTCTCACACTGGTATTGCTGTTTGTACCCAACAAACTGATGCTCACTGATAAGAAAAATTCATTAAACAACTGAAAATCCTATACAGGAAGAATTAACAGATCCTCTTTTGAATGTTGTAATAGCTATGCTCTTGAAATGGCAAAGGTTAGGAGGTTCATTTGATYGTGAATAAAGGTGCACATTCTTTATATTCTTTTACTTCCTCAGCTTAATTCCAAATATAAGACCTTCACGAAAACTTATTTTCTGCCTTGACCTCTGATCAGCTAAAAGGTATCTCCTCAAAGACAGAACAAGGCAAAATGACAGGGAAGGGATCTGGTGCTTGGAAACCCGTGAAGTCTGATGAAGAGCAATGAACCCACTACAGGTTTGTGGGTTCTAGCTGAAGAACAGACAGGTTTGGGATAAAGTAAACTGGACGCAAGAGGACATGAGAGTGACTAAGAGTCACTCTCAACATGATACACAAAGAGAATGCAACTATCACCTCTAGCTAGTTACATCAGCCTGACAATTATTTTCAATAACTTTCATATGGCTTTAAATGGATGATGATGTACCCTGCAGGAATATCACAAGTGATTCAAAACATTATGCACTATCTAGCCCACGCCCACAAATATGAAAATTATTACTTTAGAATATGTTGCTCTTATTATTCTCAATCACAAAAACATCTAAGACAACAGACAAATTATTTTATACATGGAATACAAAAGTAGGAGTAAACTACCACCCAAAGACATTATCATCGAAAAGGGGTAAGATATGACTGGATAAAATCCAGTATTCTTACTTTCTGTCTAGGAAACATGACAAGGAGAGATGACATACCACTGTACTCCCTACATCCAAACCTCAAGCAGAGATGGACTTTCAAATGAATGTTTTTAAATTCCAACATTTCTGAATTGTTACATGAACCATTTGTAGGGGGGGGACATTCTTAATCTGTTTTTTTTTTGGGGGGGGGGTTGGTTGGTACATTGCTAGAATTTTTTTATAATAAGTTACATGAGAAAAKACCATGTAAATGAGAATGTTTTGGTGTTTCACTGCTTTTCATGACTATTTTATGTATAAAGGTTAATTGTGAATTACACCAGACCCAAAGTTACGTAACAGTTGGATTTTTTTTTTTTTTTTGGCGGTGCGTAGGACAAAATTCATATGACATAGCATTATTCTTACAAGCCTCTTCTGTTTGGCAGAGCTTTCATGTAAGAATCTGCTTATATTTGCAATTGTTTAATGTTTAAAAATAGATTTATTCARCATCCCCTAGTACTTAGCTCTGACCCCCTGTTTGCTTGTTTTCCAGGTTACAGAGGAACATCGATAGATTTCCAGCTATACTGTGCCACCCCGTGTAAGAGATGGGAAACTGCACAACATTGCTGACCCTCACCAAATGAGTCTGGATGTAGTATGCCTTACAGAAAATGATAATTTGTGTATTTTAAGGGCAATTTTGAATTTTAGCAAAAAGTGAAGCATATTTTGAAAAGCACTAACATATTTAATATAAAACCTATTTTTTTCTTAAAACATTAATTTGATGGAAAACTTTCAAACTGTTGGAATAGTAAGAAATAAGGCCCTTTAYGTGTTACTGCTTGCTCTTGCAAGTCAAGGAAGATTATTTCTTGGGCCAGAAAATGATTCTCTACAGCGTAATTTAATCTGACTTTCTACATTATCGAAAACAGAACAGCACTGAGTAAAAATGTATACTCTGACACTTTTCAAACTTCTGTTTGCTCCTAAGTGTTTCTTCAGGCTTCAGAGCTACAGGCAGGTTTTGCTCAATGTTAACTGAACAGCCCATACAAGGGAACTTCTCTTTCATACAATGTAATGTTCCTCCCCAGGAAGCAGAGACCTTTGATCGATGGAGCTCAGTTAGACCTAGCAAAGTCTGAATAATTCCAACTGTTCACAGGTACTCTCGATTCAACAGACTGCCAATTCTAACCATTCAGTCTTCAATAAATGGACAAGTGCTTTACAAACTGATCACATAAGTAACATAAGCAGATCTCCACCCTTAAAAACTGGGAAGCTATGGTCAAAGGACATGCCTAAGTAGGTATGCTACTAATGGTAATTTTGTGTGCAGCTGGGAGCAGACGGAAAAATKTAATGTTCTTAAACACTGAATAATGCTGCTTGGTCATCTTCTGTGGCATTCCGACTTCCAGAAATAAAAAATGGTGTCAAAACAAAGATGAGAGAATGCAATATTGTTTCCCTCTTGCTGTTACTGTATTTCTCCTACTAGTAGTTGCATACCCATTTTTTGTATTTAAGATAGTTCTTACTTTGTAACTATTATCTGATAAACGTATGTTACAATAATGCCTACAGGCCTCAGTCTGGTTGACATGATACTAATTTTTTATAAATGCATTTTTACTGTTCTGATTACCTTAATAATTGCTCTTTTCCTGGTTATTCTTGCATTTTATCTTTGCTCAGGGGGTTGTGGGCTGAGATTTCTCTTCTTCTTTAGCAATATTTTCCTTTTCTCACATTTTTCTACACCCGTTTCTTGCACCCTTAAATCACTTAGTAATTTTTCCCACTCTTTTTCTCCACATCTGTCACACTTATTCCCAGTTTCTTCTCTACCCTAGAATAAAACAAACTTATAATTGCTATTGTTGCATCTTTCAACTTTGGGCAGCACAGCAGCAGTGAGAAGCAAAAAGGAAGTTAGTAGCTGTCTCAACACTACAGCAATATGTTAGTGTCAAGTGGCCAATTCTGTGTATATCTGAATGTGTTCATGTATACACTAAAAATGTGTGCATTCATTTTCCAGCAATAGCACAGTTGTACAAATTAGCTTGGGTTCACCCCAGCTCAAATGATATTTCACCCAAAGCAAGATAAAATCTGCGTGAGGTAAGCATCGTTTTCTTGCTGACATGTACCAAACCATGCAGCCACTGGCAGTGGGACAGCACACAGATCTCGCACATCTCAGACCTCACCTCGGACACCCTTCCCCTCCTCCCAGGAATCCTGACCGAAACGGTCCCCATCATTGCCTTTCTTGGCCATGTGACAACGACGAAAATGGGCCAATTCACCTAACCTGCTACGCTTCTATCCTGCGTCTGTAATATAATCGAATTATTTCATGTTGAAGCACAGTATTTTGGATACACACCTGATACATTTAAATAGCTGAAGGTGTAATTCCTAGCGATGTCGGGCTTTTTTCCTCAGTAATTCTGCTACGTCGGCTCCCCGGCACGTAGGGACCGGTATTAGTCGTTCTCCTCCTCCCCACCTCTCTCGCTCACACTGCTCGGCCCCGAGGGGCTCGCAGCACACGCGAACCGGGCGGGCTGCG
>NW_028186149.1:2475389-2493836 GCF_003343005.1 Rhea americana
CGGCCGTCTCCTCGCGCCGTCAGCGCGTACCCCGAAGGCCCAGTGGCTCCGAAACGGAGAGTCTCTCACCGCTCTGCGTACTTGTAGCACGAATCCATAATTTGCCTGCCTGCCCACCTGCATTTCACCTGCGAAGCGGAACGTAGTAGTTTCCTCGGAGATGAAAGCAGGAGTATTTTTATAAATACTTTTTTTTTTCTCCCGATGATTTCTCTTATGATTTGCTCCCATTGAGGAAGGGTCGAAAAAGAGAGAYGAAGAAGTGATTTACTAGTACTGAACGTCATTGCATCATCTCATTTTGTAAAGCTGCAGGTGGTAGGGTTTTGATTGTACAGTGTCTGTCTCCAGATCTGGGAAATGCTGTTTTGCAGAGTTATGGCTAGTGTGGTGACATTTTAAAAGCTTTACAGAGCTTTTAAAAAGAGTTACAGAAGCACTTAAAAATTACTGTGAGCTACACAATGTGGTTTGTGTGCAAGAAAACACATGCACGTTCCTTACTTTTGGCTTGCTGTAAGTCAGACTTGAAAAATACTCTTAGAGGCACCTCTTTAATGCCTGAAAGCTGGAGTTCAATTTAGTATCTCTCTGAAATGGTGGATGTAAAACATAGAAAAAAAGTTAGCTAGCTTGACATGAAGATACTGGAATAACATGCTGTTCTTTGTGCAGGTCAGCTAGTTTTTAGTTTAGTCATGTACTCATCATTGCACTTCTCTTGCAAAGTAAACCCTATAGTTATTTTACTTAAAACGCTCTGGTGCCCTGATCAAGGGCTGAAAATGGGTGTTTGTCTAGGATAGACAGATGTGACTGCATCCAAATGCTTAACTCCTTTTTACTTGTATATTCTTTCCCTTTTGAGAATTCAGCAGTGAAAACTGTTAAAAAGCATTCTTGGAAGAGGTTTTTAACTTAACAAATAAAACAGACTTAATGCATTCTGTTGTTTCTCTTTTTCCAAGTTATCTGGGATAAATTAGAGTGATATCTTTGACTTCTTATGTTCCACTGTAAACCAAACCAAGCAACGGCAGTTTACAATAGGCTTCTCTGCRCTGTCATATTTGGTATTACTGCATCTTCCCAAACAGCATTAATGGGACAATTGTGAAAACTGTGTGCCTTTATCTTCCAGAAAAAGGGATGAGAACACTGGTGTTTGACTTCTGGTATAAGTAGTAATCTTTTGAAATGAAAACATATTCTGGAAATGGATGTGCTTATATTAGCTGTAGCAGAAGAGTAGTGGAGTTTAGTAACATCTTCACTTGTTATTTTTCTTCCTTGTTTGTAATGTTGTGACTTGCCTCTGGAGACACAGCACGGAAGTGCAAGAGGCACGGTTAAACACCAGCCTCCCGGGGCTCCTGTAAGAGATCAAACTGCACAGCAGTCCCATATCCAGGTGTCTTCCAACATAGGGAAGCTTCTGACCTTTATAGCTCCAAATCTTCAAATACTATTTCTGTTAATAAAATTGAGACTAATGAGCAAATAAGTTGTTCTGAGAAAGCAGAGTTTTTTTGAGTTGGCCACAAGGAGTGATAGGACCAGGTAGAAATTGCTTGCTTTTTTTCTACGTGACTAATGAAGACTTGCATTATTACAAGATATTACATTTTTCAAGTTTAGCCTTCTAGATATTTCTTTTACTGCTGCATTAATGAGAGAGTTTGGCACAGTAAAAACACAGGAAGTCAGTGCTACCACAGCAACCATAGGAAACCGGTATTCTAACATCTGCTTTAGCTTCTATAAGCAGAGATWATAGGATTTATTTTTTCCTGCTTTGTAAGCATTTTTATTGATGATGTAGAATTATTCAGTAGCTGACTTGAAAGTTGGCAGTTTTCTAACTTTCTTGAAATTGAAGATAACCTTTTCTTAATTTCTCATTTTTCTAGTTGACAGTGATAGTGTACTTGCACATGAGACAAGTCAAAAAATCCAAAACTACTGCGTCATCTGAATGTTTAGTAGGATGCTGAAATGAAATAACTTAGAACTCATGCTTTCATTACATAAGATTTGGAACTTGCCTTGTAAGTTGTTTGTAATTATGCAATGCAGTATTTAGCAAATAATTGGTTTTAATACATCTTTATGAGATGTTGCTGATGAGAATTCTGTAATTTATGTGGGAAATATTTTGTAACAGTATTCTGAAATGTTACTACCTCATGAAAAGAACTTTTAAACTTTATGCCTTAGTGTATTGGGTTATTGTATGTTTCCTGAGGAATGTCATATTATTCATGCAGCAAGAAATTATTTCAAGTATGGTATTATTAAAAAGGGGAAAATATTTCAGTTTTTTGGGTGGGAGAAGGAGGGAAATGTCAGCAAAGTACGCTGAAAATCTTTGCCATTGAACTTACCTCTAGTTCTGTGGTTTTACAGAAAATCAGCATTTTTTAAAAAGGCTTTTATTAATCAGATTGTGCAGTGTCACCTTAGGCATTGCAGGACTCATTTGAGAGAAAGGAGGGGGAAAAAAAAAAGTCTGTGATTGTAATCAGGAAAACGGAAATTGAGAGGTGCTATTTGCTCTAAAGGATGATCCTACGGAACAGTAAGTTTAACTGTCACTTTGTCCATGTGAAAAATAAACTGTATCTCTGGCTTAACTGGCTGTGTGATTGTATTCAGGCCTTGTACTTACTAGTGTTCTGTGTTGCTTATTTACATTTAAAAATGCTGTGTAGTTTCATGTTCTGATTTGTGTCGATTGTAATAAGTTTACTTGTTCCTGTTAATCTTTAGAGCCAGCACAGCCGAGAGTTTGAACTGGATTAGACGTTAACTTGTGTGTTACCAGAATGGTTTATTATGTTCCATTATTGGGGATTCCGTGTTAATGGTGATGGGTGAGCCTGAAAAAACACAGCCTGACTTGCATGTCGCAGGGTGAGTTCTCCAAACAGCTCTAAAATAGGGAGTTAACTTTAAATTGCTTTTTTTAGGAACTGTGCTGTATTTTATACCTGACCATCTGTGGTTTTCTTTTTTTTTTTTCTGAGTATACTTTTTTGTTTGTTTAAGTATCTCTCATAGAAACTTGAGAATTCTCAGGTTTCTTGTAGTTTTCTTTTAGAGGGAATTGTTGTAATCCAAACAATAGATCAGGTTGCTTAGGGACTTGATTTAAACTTAGAAATTGGTCCTTCCTGAGCAGGTCATTGGGTGAACTCCAGAGATACCTCTCTGTGTGACAGAGAGGTTAGAAGGTATTCTGTAAGTGGAGGGGAGGCGGGGGGTTGGCTTTTTCTTTCTTTTCTTTCTTTTAAGGTGGGGGGCAGAAGCAAAAAGCTATTCCCTGGGTTGGTTTCTTTTTTTTTTTCTTGTATAATAACACAGTGGTAAGTGAAAGGACATGTTGTATGTACTAGAATACCGACAATATTGAACTAGCATCTTCTGTTGTCTGTTTTTTGCAGCTCTTTTTTAACCTGCTGTCTTGAAGACAAGAGGTTCGGCTGATCAGGAGTCCCTATTAGTAATTTAAGAAGAATGGAAGGTGTGGAGTTTAAGGAAGAATGGCAAGATGAAGATTTTCCAAGGTTTAAAAGAATAATTTGTTCAAATCAAATGTATAACATCCAGATAAAGCTAATACTCTGTTCCTGATGAATCAATACTAAATAATCTTGCAGTGATTTTCAGTATTAATGTAGTAGTATGAAAAGGGTTTTGTGGTGTGGCTCTTTGTGGACTGGAGAGCGATCTCTCCAAGTGTAATTCAGGTAATACAGGAATGTCACTGTGCAAGCCTTCAGTGTTACTGAAGAGGGAGTTTTGAATAAAGTTAGGTTTTGTGTTTTTCCACTATGGTAACCTTTTGCAGCTACACTGTTTGCATATTATTATCAATGTCTGAAGGCCCAAATACTTCATTAGGCAATGTTTCTGGGCGAAATTTTTAACTGTTAAGAATGCTAGTGACATTTGTGCCTGAAGAGGTGCTAAAGCAGCTGAATGCAGAGACATTTGGTAAGAAAGTGAGAGATACTTCTGAGATGTATTTAATATCAGACTTTCTCATGGCAAGAATATGACAAATTTTCTGAAGGATGATAGGCACCAATAGCAACCAGTATTTTGKTATTGATCACATCAGCAGATGGTCATTTGAGTGCTGTAAAGGAGTTCCCTGTTAGCTCAGTGCTTGGTTTGCTGACAGGTCGACCTTAGACTAAAGTATATTTAGTGAAATCCTGTCCCACAGTGGATTTTTTTTTTTTTTAGCAGTGCATGAATCTAAATATTTTGCATTTAGCTGGTTATAAGAGAGACCCTTTTGTACTAATATTTTCTACTTCTTGCACCAGGCCCCTGCCAGAGGATGACCCTGAATCAGATATATTGGCTGAGGCTGGAAGAGAAGGTGAAATTGGTAAGAACAGTTCACTCTAGTCAAGCAGACTTCTTCCTGCTTAGGCAGCTGTCTTAAAGCTCCATTTTTGTCTTTTTTTCTTTTTTTTTAAGAAGTTAGGTTTGAGGGAAAAGCATTCTAAATGACGTATTTGTATTAAAAAAATGTTATTTGAAAAAAAAAGTTTTTGGAATAAAACATCTGAGAATCATCATCCTCCCTCTAAACTGAGCTGTGAAGTTAATACTGGATAAAATGARTTATTGCACTCTCCCTTCCTGACCTATCTGAAAAATAACAGTTCATTGTTTGGTATCTGAGTGTCAGTAGTCACCCCAAATTTCAGGACTAAGAGTGCTTTTAAGAATGTTCCACGTCTGAAAGGTCAGGGAGGAAATCCAGATGCTTTTTTTCCTCATTTTTAAAACTTTTCTGGATTTTGTCCGTCTGCTTTAGCTTTGGCATTTCCAGTGCTGGATCAGGCATTTTATTTTCTTCCCTGCTTTCAAGTGCTGTCTAAAACACGCAAGTATTTGCTTTGTGTTTCAAAGCATGCTGTGTATTTACCTACTAGTTTCTTTGTTTTTCTGTCCTTACTGTTGTCTGTCAGCCTTTATTTGTTATAGCTTGTATTTTTTTTTTCCAAAAGTGGTTATGATGTTACCAATATCTAACGAAAACAAGGGCTAGAAACATTAATCTTTCGCACTGTCTGTAACATTTAGTATAACATCTAGAATGGGTTGTGTGCACTTTGATATAGCTAGCATAGATTTTGGTCAGTTAGGAGGTGGTAGCACTTCACATTTTTCTTGCTGTATGAAATATGGTGGTCTACTACTGTGATCATAATGCGTATACAATTGGGAATACTTAAAGACTACAGAACTTAAAACTCAGTGCTGTTCTTTTCACCCTATGTTTATTTTAATTTCTATTCTAAAGACACATTGGTTAAGTGATGGGCATTGTCTTATGCACTTTGGCAAAGCACTGCACTATTCTGGATTGTTGATATACTTCTCTAAACTTGTTTTAACTTTTAAAGTTAATAACTTGCTTTTTTTTTAATGCAGAAGTTAATGGAAACAAAGTGAGGAAGAAACTAATGGCACCAGATATTAGCTTAACTTTGGATCACAGTGGGGAATCTGTATTGTCTGATGACTTGGATGAGAGTGGAGAGATTGATTTGGATGACTTGGATACTCCCTCAGAGAACAGTAATGAATTTGAATGGGAAGGTAACTGTTTTGTTGCTTTTGTCTAATTCCATAAAAGACTTCTATTCTCTTATGCACAGGTCCACAGTTTTTCAGGTGGGGAGTAATTAAGGCTCAACAYTGTAAGAATAAAAATATAAAGGGAATGATTAAATTGGGAATTGTGAATAGGTATAATGAATTTGTAAAAAGCAAATCAAACCCTGACTGATTAGTAAACAGACAAACATAACAGCTGTAATGCTAAATAAACTTAAGTGAATGTCATGAACACTTGTAAATCTCTAAGTTACGGAAAATCCTCATCCACTGTGGTATGTTTCTAAGAAATAAACTGGGAATTACAGATGAGTTTTAAATGGAGATGAACCATGCAGAGAGTATGTACATTGTAGTTTAGCTTTTCACAAATCTGTAAATTGCAAATCTTTGAGGAAGATTGAATGTTATTTTTAAAAAATACTGATCCTGATCTGATGCATTGCTGTTAATGAGAAAGGGCAAAGGCCACTAACTTTAAAGTTTGCCTGTCTTCTAAACTGATTGGAAGCAGCAGAAGAATCCCTATTGTGTGTCAAGGAATTTGAAAGTAACTTGATACGAAGCTAATTTAGCCATACCTGCACTAGAAGTGCTACACGCAAGCTATCTTAGAATTGAGAAATAAATGCTTCATCTTTCTTGATCTTTAGAGGTGAAAACTTGAGAGGCTACCAAATTTTATTTGAGATAACAAGTTCTGCGTATGAGTTAAGTCCAGCTGAGTGTTAAAGCTGCAGTTATAATTATGTTTTAAGACCCTTTTATAAGTCAAAACTGTTTTCTGGGCCAAACAGTTGGAACCTTTAATTTGTGCTGCTAAATGTGCATCAGAAATAACTGAACCTGCAAGCTCAAGTATTCTTTTTTTTATGTTGTAAAAAGAAAAATTAATTCCTAAGTGAACAAGAAGTTTTCTTTTACATTGTTGCATGTGAAGCACGACCTGTTTTTCATTTCAAGATAGTCTATAATTGGAGAAAAATGCTTTTAAAAACACAAATRTTTTTTAATAGCTAAGGAGATGTTGCAGGTGAAGTTTTCATAGCAGAGACTGTGGGTTTGCCTGTGTAAAAGGATTTTTGTTGTTTTATTATTTTAGGGAAGAATTGGTGTTTGGGTTTAACTCTGGAATGATGCTAAGGAAATGTTCCAGATRTTTGTGCGTTGTTTTTAAAAGTGGCTGAAAAGGGTTTCTGTCTTTTCTTCCTTTTAATGCTGCTGTCTTCATTTTCCTGGAAGGATAGTTTCAATTAACAGCTTTGTCTTGGGAACAGACAACTAACTTGCAGTAGGTTTTTCTCGCTTTGGGTAAGGTCTATGCAACAAAGTCAAGAATCATAATGTAATTGGAGCAAATTCTTTCACAGATTGCTGCCAGCATAAATTTCATATATATTGATTGCATACACATGAACTAGATTTAATTTCTAATAGATGTCTGCATGTCTGCTTGCAAGATAGTGTTAATGTTTTAATTATGCTTTTGTGTAAATCTGTGATCAAGCAACCTTTATAATAATCGTTGGAGTTAACCACTTTGTTTATTTTGTTGAACTACACTAAGGTCTGTGTTCTAAAAGCTTACAATTAAAAGGCTTCCTACGTGATTAGAAATTTGTCAGGCACTTTGAAATAAAACATTATAGTTGATGCATATCAATGCTAACATAGAATATTTTCATTAAATGAAGTATTTGGCACCCATGAGATCCTATTTCATAATGGCTGAAGGAACTAAGTTGGCTGATATGTTTGACGGGATGAGGAATGTTGAAATAGATTAGATAACAAAGTGGTTAACTTGTGTTGTAATTGAGTGTCACTCCACATAGTATTCATAACGGATCTTGAACATATTTCATCTTTGGTAGATGATCTTCCAAAACCAAAAACTACTGATGTAATTAGAAAAGGATCGCTTACGGAGTACACTGCTGCAGAAGAAAAAGAGGATGGTCGGCGCTGGCGTATGTTTAGGATTGGAGAACAGGACCATAGGGTGGACATGAAGGCAATTGAACCGTATAAAAAAGTTATCAGTCATGGTGGTAAGAATTAGCGATGTGCTGAAGGGAACTGCTGAGAAACTGCTATTTTGAGCTGAGTTGGGGTGGGATAGGAAGAACTTTGGGCATAAAGGTTCATGAACGATGATCATGTGTTGCACTGTTAAGGCATACAGTGGGGTTTTTTCTTTCTTTTTTCTAGTTAAACTGAAGTTTCAAAATGCACGCGTGTTTTGGTAGTGCTACTAATGTGCCTTTCTAATGACAAAGCCTAACAAATACTAAAAAACTGCAGTATTAAAACATGATGGGGTTGCCCAAATATTATGAGCATTTTTTTAAGCTGAATGTATGTAGTAAGATGTGACTTTTTCTGCTACTGGTATAGTTCTTTGGTTTTGTGAGAGTGCTGAAAGCTGAGGCATGAATCAGTTTACTGACTCTTCTCAACAGTGTATACGAAGTTTAAGTAGGGAGAAAAGCTGACCATCCGGAACGCTGTTAAAGATACTGAGATTCTAAATGTAAGTGCAGCAGCTGATTTACTGTAATCCCAGTGATGCCTTTAAGAGTAGACAAATGGACAAACTTGGTAAATCTTAATGTTTCTTGTAACTSTGTGAACTTACCATGAACGTTTGTAAAGCCTTTAGGTACTTACCAAGCAGGGTTGACCTTTCTTTGTGTAAATGTAGTCAAGATGTAGTCATCTTTGTCACTTGCTGCTGCTTTTTCTTCTTTGTTTTTAGGTTATTATGGTGATGGGTTAAATGCCATTGTTGTGTTTGCCGTATGCTTTATGCCAGAAAGCAGCCAGCCTAACTACAGATATCTAATGGACAATCTATTTAAGTAAGTTGTCGTCTGCCTCCAAATACCATCTTAGTTTCACATTGTGAGATACAGTATTTTAATGTTAGGGAGAGTATGCCTCTTTTTTTCCTTTAAATTAAGTCTTTTACATTTGAGGTGAGGAAGAGGTAAGAAATAGTAAAGCAACTACATTTACTTTCGGGGGGGGGAAGACCTGACTAGTTGCTCAACACTCTTTTTTTCTTTCTTTTTTTTATTAATAATTAGTAATTTGAGCAGTAGTTGTAATTACGTTAATAATATCTGTAGGTCTTCACTTGGAGGTTTTCTCTGTGCTTATCTTTGCAGGTATGTAATTGGCACTTTAGAGCTATTAGTAGCAGAGAACTATATGATAGTTTACTTGAATGGTGCAACAACACGGAGAAAAATGCCAAGTTTAGGCTGGCTCAGGAAATGTTACCAGCAAATTGACAGAAGGTAAGAAGTTCTGCTGCAGTATTTTCTTAAAATACTTATCTGCGTAATGGTATGTATTTTGGGAAAASTGCTACTTAATGTGGTGTATGTGGTACCTGTCCGCTAAGACTTACTTGTTAAGTGAATTGTCTGGTATATTGAAGATCTTTTCCTAAACTGAGACAAAGTAGAAACAATGCTACAGGCATATGTAATTTTTAAATGAAAATAGTAGATTGTTAGAATGCTGTATACTGTTACCATGTAGAATGGTAACATGCATTAATATGCTAAATAAATACTAGAAGAAGATAATAAGATTGATCCTTTTTGAGTACTTCATTACAACTGTACAAAAAGGTTCAAAGAAACGTTGTCTTCAGAATGTCATTCCCTTTTCACTGTTGAGAAGGTGACATTACAACTGTATAGTTAAAATATAAAACGTACTATGACTTTTCTGGTTGATGGGAATTTCTAATAATGTAAAGTCTAAATGATTTATGCGACAAAGTTGTGCTAGCAAGAAAGTACTTCTCTTTTGTATGCTCAGAAGCCTTTGTCACATTGCCTGTGTTCTAATATTTATGTCTGCTGTTTTGAATTCTTCAGGTTAAGGAAAAATCTGAAATCATTAATAATAGTTCATCCKTCTTGGTTCATCAGAACGCTTCTGGCCATCACTAAACCTTTTATTAGGTAATACTCTGGAAGGTATTTAAACTTCAAAAACTATTTTAATTTTACTGAACATTTTTAAAGTTGTAACTGTACCCTGTGTGTGTTCTTCCACAGCTCAAAATTCAGCCAAAAAATTAGGTATGTTTTTACGTTGGCAGAACTAGCTGAACTCATCCCCATGGAATACGTTGGCATCCCAGAGTGCATAAAACAGTACGTTTTATTATTCAACTGTGTTCTAAGTTGACCATGGTTTAGTACCAGTATGTAAATGTATTCAGTGGTTGGTTTTGAACAGAAAACTGACTTATGTAATTACTGAATTATGGCATGTGAATCGTGGAGGTGAGGCCTCACTGCAGGTTTTCTCCACTTGAATGTTAAACTGGCTTATTAGAAATTCTAGGCATGTTAGTACTGAAGTTACTATAGATATCTTCCATTTTCATGCTAAAATGCAGAGTAATTTAAGCAGTGAAATATCACTTGGGTCAGGATTTCATTTAAAAGAAAATCTGCAATGGAAGAGTGCTGAATCCTTAACTGTAATATTCTGAAACTGCTTTGGGGGAAAGGCAGCATAATGTGCTTGTTTTTTTCTGCCTGTCCCCCACTGTTCCTCCTTCACTCCAGATCTTGGCCATGTAGTATAACCTATTCTRGTGTTAGCACAACTCTTTATATGCCCTCAGGCATGATGATGACTTTTCAATAGTATGTGTGGATGCAGTAGTAGAATAAAGATCRTTAATTAAAGAACCAATTGGACATACTAACAATATTGATTTAAAAAAAAAAGAGGCTGATCCACCTATTAAGAGCTGTAACAAAGAGCCTGTAGATTATGCATCACAATAGAGGAGCTACAAGTGTGGTGGCAAACTGGGAGCTCTATAAGGAAGGATGGTATAATGTCACCCTGGTCAGAAGGGCACATCCTTGTGGAGGAGGAGAGCAATTACTGCAGTAAATGCTACTGTATTACAGCTGGTATCAGCTGCAAAATTGAACTTTTTATAAAATGAAGACAATGTGGTTTTCTGTGTGGAAAGAGACTTGTCAAAGTTGAAGCAGCCTTGTGCTAYGTTTAAAATATTTTTTAATGGGGCTTTTGAAGGATGCATTACCAAAATCCAGATTTTCATTCCCAGTCTGGCAAGACTTCTATCTGTTTTGATGAACTATACTCCTTCTGTAAAGGCTGAACTGGTTGATTTCTGGAGTTAGTTCAGACTTGTGGTGGATTATTTCTGGCTTTAGACTATTCTTATGAATACAGACCTTAAATTTCAGTGAAAGATACTGTACAAGAGGTTGTATTGAATTCATATCTTATGACATAGTAACCAAATCTTAATGCTCCTTGTTTAAGGCTCATAGAGGTTGGAAGTACAATATCTATTTTTCTTAATTATATCAATTTTAAACTTGGTATGTTTCCACAAAATATATTGAAACTAATACCAGTTTGCAACTTCTGTTGAGTTTGGCCTTCATATCTTTGATTTACTGAAATCAAACTTTTCCTCACCAAGGTATGAAGAAGAAAAGTTTAGAAAGAAACAGAAAAGGTATATTCATGTTTTGATTAGGGTTGCATCTAGATAAGACTGTTCGCTCTGCAACTAACTCCCAGTTGATTGGCTTGCATAAAGGAATAAGCATTTGTAAATATAAACATGCACTAGCGACCGAGTTTCTATGCATGGAAGTAGCTGTTTGTAATGCAGTGTAACACCCTGTATGTTTAACCAGATATTTGTAAATAGTCTCYAGTATCACATGAGATGCTTATTTTTAAGGGGATGTACAGATTTTCAACTACATCTTCACCACGCAAAAGTCATGATTCTAGGTGAATTGATTAAACTAAGTTTCATTGTATCAAAAAAAAAATGATGATGTCTGAAAGAAGAACTGGGTTTAGGTGCTAAGCTGTCTTCAGTAAATGCAGCATTGGGGGAAGTTCTAATCTTGAATCTTGTATTTTGCTTTAGTTCGGTATTCACTACCTTTTTTTCTAATTATTAACTTGCACAGATGCAATCTAAATTAGTTAATATTTTTAGTGCTGTTTGTATTTGCAGTGCCTAAATTCCTTGCTAATAAACATTGGGTTTTCATTTTGTTAATTTTCATGGCCTGTTAACCATTCAAGCTATTGTGGAAGTAGATTTTTTTTTTTTTAATTTTATGCATTTTTTTCCACTTTGCCACTAACAAGTGTACTGAAAGGTTTTGATACTAATTTTAACTTTTTTTTGATGAGTCCTCCTATGTGTGCACAACTACTGAGGGAGCCTTATTGTCTGCAAATTAGGTGGCTGGCAGAGAGGTAGGATGAGAGGCAGGAAAAAAATACATAAAGAGTGTAGGGGTTTTTTTGTGTGTATTTTTGTGTGTGTTCTTTTTTTTTTTTCTGAAGATGGGTAGATAAGGCTGGTGAGAAGTGTATTGGGCATCTTCTAGGAATTACTCCAATTAAGAGAGAATCTTGCAGTGTTTTTGTCTGAAGTTAAAAACATCAAATTCAATAAACTGTTTTCAGTACATATTAAAGAGCAACTGTTCTGCTTGATTTTCCAGCATATATAATTTGGYCCAATTCTATTGCAACATCCATTGCAGACCTAAGACACTCAAACAGTAATGTAAAAACTTTTTAAATTTCAGTACACAACTCTTCAGTGTCCATGTCAATAATATCACCRCTTATATTTCACAAAAGTGAAATATTTTATCTTCCTATTTAAAATTCTTAAATAAGAGGAAAGATCACAAGCGCTTGTTAGAACAGGGGGAAAGATGTGTTAAGTTCAGTTTTTAACTTTGTCAGGGATGGCAGTGAGAATTCTTTGGCTAAGCATAATTTGAGTCATTACGGAAGCTGGAATATTTTATACTTTTATGGATTTATATTGTTAATTGTATGCTTACATGTAGCTTGTTTTTTCACATTAGCTTCCCATATTTTCTTAAATACTTTTTTTTTTGAAATGTCCTTTAATTCATGTCAAAACATGCTTTCCTATGATACTGCAGTGAGGATAGGGATCAGCTGCAGCTGCATACCCTGCAAGTAAACAGTTATTTTACTAAGACTGATTTGTAGATGATGAAGATCCAACAAATTTGGAACAGTATGTACTGGACTCAGTTCATACAACTATTATAGTGTTGCTGAAAATAGAATACCTGCCTCCTCTTTTTTGGGGGGGGCTCATGGCYTAGAGAACAGTCATTGTTTTTACTGTTTTGGAGAAACTGGCTGGTTATAGTTTGAGAAACTGAAGAGGTAGGAGGTACAACTGGGTTGTGACAACACAAACTTATTCTCCTGCTCTGGAACTGCTATTGGTTCTAAAATGAATTTACCTCTATTCACTACTTATTTTCCAAAAGATATAATTAAGGCTATAGGCTCTTGGTGTAAAGATGGAAAAGTACGTCTCATGCAGGACTATTAATAATCCAGTGGTTTCTGCAAAGTAAGATCTTGTTTGCCAGTTCAAAAGYGGATTGCTTTTTATAAAAAGAAATTTCAGCAGCATGATGGTGAATTTTTCGTGGGTAATCATAGAGTATGAAGTAGCACAGCAGTGCTTGATAGCAGTAGATGTCATCTTACCTTACTTTAAACTTGTATTTCTGCTTGCATTCATTAGTAACAGCATAAAACCTGCTTTTCTTATTTTGCAGTCAAATTTCACTTGCACTTTTCAAATGCTTTCTTTCAAATGCTGTGCTTATTTAAATGGTTTCTTAACAGACTTAACTCATTTCTATGGGGARGTAGGAAAATAGATGTCTTTTTAAAACACCTTGTGACCGCATTCGAAAGTTCTTAATTTAATATTTATTTACTAAAACACTTTCCGTGTAAAAAGCTTTCAGCTTCTTCCTGTTAAGATTAATCATTTTGGCTTAAAATAGAGTTAAGAAACTAACAAAAATTTCTTGTTAACATAGTTTTAATTTTACTGCTTGCTTTCTTAAGCAGAATTGACCAAGAGCTGAATGGGAAACAAGCAGAAAAATGAACAGTAAGTTTGGAATCCAAACAGAACAGAAGAATATGCAGATGGAATGATTCTATTTTTTTCTCCATTTACAATGCATTCATTAATGTGTGTGTATGTATGTGTGTATATATATATATATATTATATAACCTGTTACAAAAGGTGCTTGATTTCTTTGAACTAGCACACAATGGACTGTTCACTGCTGTATTGGTTTAAGTCTTGACTTTAATAGCTACCTTTATATGTAATCATTTTATACTGCTAAATGTCAAAGAACCCTATGTTTTTAGAGAACATTCTTGCAATTGTTTATCTAAATGATGCATGTTCTTCAGTCAAGTATTTATATACCTAAATGTTAAAGGAAAGAGATAATATATATTTTTATGAGTCTTAGCAATATAATGTGTACCTGCAAAAGGAATTAATTTGCAGGTAGATAAGGCCATAAATGACTGTTGTTGTTACTGTACAAAGTGCGTGATTTGTTCTGTTGTAAATGGTCAAATGCATTTCTTGGTGGTTGCAGAAACCTTATCTTTTTGGATGTTAACGATCACGTAATGTAGTCCTTCACAAGTGTGGCAATACTTGGTTTTGTTCATGTTCCTAATACAAGCAGAATTCATTCACCTTGCTAGAGTGAGCTTGAACTTTGGATATCTTTTGTCCATTTCTCAGCATCTATAACTGTAGTTCTATGAACTTCAGTCTGTTGGCCAAAGGGTTTATTGCTGGGAACTGAATTATTGAGGTCACTAATGGGATACTAGATCTTTCTCTAAGTTGCAAATGCACATTCTGCCTCAGTAAATCAAGGCTACTTCTGGTTCAGTTATGAGAATGAAATAAGTTCGGTTCTTCCTGGATGAGTATCAGTTGTCACCAACAGAAATTCTGGTTGTTTTCAGTAGAGCTTAGAAGCTGCATAGATATAATTCTAACCATAATATGAGTTGTCTGCACAGGTAAAATTTAGGTATCTTGCAGAGGTAAGGGGAATCTTTAAATGCATATATCATATTTGTGGATGAAGCATCCATTTCTAAAGCTATTGGTTTGGCACCTTTTACTGGCACTAACTTCACTTTTTTTTTTAAGGCAATTTAAAGGAGGGGTTCTGATAATAGCTGTAAATGTGTCTATAAGAGGTGTTCTTGAATGCATCAACCAGTGTTTATAGGTTTATCAGGGTAACAGAATTATGCACTGCTTATAAAAGTTTGTAAAATCTATTTGATAATCATTCTTTCTTCCCTGTAAGAAGTGGTATATGCAAATGAATCCATTCAGGAGCTGAACAGTTTTAATATTAGAAGCAAATGTATTAAATATTTTTTGTTTTCTATTGTGCTCACAACTTTGTCTTACTACTAAAAGTATAAGTTCTTAATTAGTTTAAATGTTGGTATAATACATAGTTCTTTTATAAAAATAAGGTGGCATTCAACTAGATTACTACTTGGCACTGATACATAGAAGTCGAGAGCTAGTTCCATGGTCAGGATTCGTTACTAATGAACACTTAATCTGCTATCTTTAATGATACACACATGGACACTACAAGAGCAGATACTCATGTATCGTTGATGGAGATTTCTGCAAACTGGACACTTTAATGTCCTGTTTATTTTAACTCTACTATTTCCACAGTGTAATGTGTATGAACATGCAAGCSTGGAAATCTTCCTGATTTTTACTGATTGTATGTGGCTCCTAAGATAGATACTAAGTATTCTGATCATCTTATTTCAAAATTTTCCTTAAACACCCTTCTCAGTAAAAGCATATTTTTTGTCTTATTGCTTTCTGTATATATTGTGCAGTACAGAGTAGCTGGCCTTCTGTATGGGCCTTATTCATGAATGATAGAATTGTTAGCTTTGCCTTTTCCTCATGGCTGACTGGTTCTACAGTTTCATGTTGCAGAAGTGCTATTTCTTTGAAAATGTATATATGCTTACCTAATTGTTTAGTATAAGTTTTTGTGAATGAATACACAGCATAGCAGTTCTTTTCCTGTCCCCTGAAGATGCACAACTTGAGAAACATGTTTGCTATGGATGATTCCTCTCTGACATTTTCCAGCCTATCATTTAATGGTGAGATGTATGTTTACAAAAAGCAAAGAGGTTCCAAAGTTATCTTGAACACACATAGCTAACTTTTTGTCAAATTTATATTTTTAAATCTGTAAGACAATATATTTTAATATCTGAAAACAAGAAAAAGTTGGAATGCCATACTTGAAATTATTTCAAAACCTGAATCACTTTATAGTAAGATGTAGTATTGTAGGAAATTCACATTTGAATGGCACTTTGTGCTAAAAGTGAAATTCATGGTGCAAGAATACAGTTTAAGCCCTGTCAAAAAAAGATAAATTCGTAAGCCACTAATTTACCTTTGATTTAGAGGTTTCATGATTCTTACATGAAAAATGTAGTAATAAGTTAGTAGCYTTTTGTTATTATACTGTGCAACTGAAATGGAGATGTTTGGGCCAGTGGCCTGCTTGTATGGATGTGAGGTTTTATAAACTGATTTCTACCATAGGAGGAATGTTCYGAAGTGTCAAAGATAATTTGGAGCAAAAGTGCCATTAAAAACTGAGAGTAGACTAGACTGCTTCAGTGTTCTTGATCTTCTACCTAGTACGGCAAAGACATGTTCTGTTGGAAGGCATTGGAGAAGGATGTAAAAAGACAGCGCAGAAGCAGATTGAAATATTTGAAGTAACGGGATTTTAAAATGGAGAGTATTTGTTTCCAAAAAGCTTGGAGCTAGTTAAAATAATAGGTAACCCTGTGTATAACTTAATGCAGTTTGGCATCTATGCCAAATGTTTTTCTATTTATTTTCAGTGAACAAGTGAGAATAGCACTTCTTGGAGTAAGGAATTGTGTATTCAAATACAGTAGCTRTATTCTAAATAGCACACAGGTAGTATACAGCCTGGTATTTGCTAACGTGTTTCGGCAAACTTACTGCATTGCACACTTGATAAATGCTATAATGGCAGCTTAAGATCTCCCAACAGTTGATTTGCGTCAGATTTTAAAATTAGATTAAGTGTTGGAGGTAATGGAATCTCTTACGAAATGACCTTAAAGTTGGGGGAAGAAGGCATCARTGCCTAGTTGTATGTTAGAGATTCACTGTCGCCTACTGAAAAATCTATAGTGACTAGAAAAAAGCACCAAACTTCTAAACAGTATCTATTGCAGAGAAAAGATTCTTAGTAAAAGGAGTGATTTCTTTCAGTGTCAAATTATCGTTTGTGTATGAGACAATGTACTTGGTATTTATTATGTAGAAAGATGGCTTAAATGCAGCTGTTACCAAAAGCTGTTGTCTTTGGAGATTATTTTAAATTGTGCTTTTTATAACTGCAGAAGTTTTATAAAGTTTTTGGTGAAAATTCTTTTTCAGTCCTCTGGTGGATGCAGGTCATTCTCTAAAGGATTTGTTTCACAGATAGTGGTTCTAGAAACTTTGGAGTAAGCGTGCTTTTCAGTCAGAGTAGCACTCTGAAATACAAGGAATATTTAAATGTCCATATTTTGAAAGACAAATCTTGCAGCTGTCCTGACTTTGTAATTGTAAGTTAAACTATGTTGTTTCCCGTGTCATACCTTGCTCTGTATATTGAGCTCATAGGAAAAAGTGGTGCGTCTGCACAGTGAAGAAGGTCCAGTCAGTAGTGTTTAGTGTTTTCTTCGTTTCCCTCAGGTATAACTGAGATGGTCAAAAAATGGCTTTAATTTTGTTGAACTATTTCAGCTCACTTTTCAGTTCTGTGATTCAGACTGCCCAGGTTACTCTGAAATATCTTTTTCATCTCCCTCCCCCCATACTGAAAATGATCTGAGGCAAAACTACTTCAGTGTTTTCAAAAACAGAAGGCCTGATCTTACCATGCTCCCTACTCTTAAGTTTGCTCAGCAAGCTGCTAGCTAACACTTCTGATGTGGAATTCCAGGTTAATATTTAGAAAAAGTACTCATGGCAGACAGATACTTTTCGAGAGGCTTTGCAGTGCTGCAGTGTTCTTTATTCAAGCATCTGAACAAAGCCTTTTTACTTAAAAACCCAAGTTGTAGGGCTGTGTACCAGCTGAATGCTCGATAGAAGGGCTGAAATACTATTAATATATGTCAGTGTGAATGCTGATATGGGAAACTTGCAGTGTTAATAAAATGARGTTGCAGTAGTCATAGGGGTTTCTGGCCTCTACAAAGATTCTGCAAAAGGCATTACTGATATATGATCATATGCAGAAAAGGCAATTTCTGTATCGTAGGTTATTGACTACTAATAGTCTTCACACACAGAACTGTATTTTCCTTTGCCCCTTTAATGTTAGTTCTGTAAATAAAAGATCCTTTTTCACCTACCTCTGAAAAATAGGTTGTGATCCCTTTCTTTTAAATGAACTTCTGTTTTCTCTTTGATTTTTCAAGGTGTCATGGAGTAATGTGATATACACATGCTTAACACTTCTTGGAAACTTTTTCATTAGGAAAAATACATGCTAAATGGAATAAATACTCTTGGAGAAGGTCTGAATGTTTACTTTCTCTTTGGAATGTAAGTTTGTGGGATGCAAGTCTTTCACCGCCACACGCAACTTGAAAACCCTCTCGGAGACCGCCCCCGCCCTCTGTTCGGGAAGCCGGGGCGGCACTCCCCCGCCGAAGCTCTGCCCGCCGGGCCGAGGGCAGGGCCTTGCTCGCGCTCTCACCTTCGCGCAGCCGCCGGCCGGGGCCGCGGGACGTGGCGCTGCCTCGCGCCCGCTGCCGCGCGCCTCCCGCCGCCATT
>NW_028186149.1:2494127-2513652 GCF_003343005.1 Rhea americana
GGCGCTGGCTCGTCGGCGTCCTGCCTGCCTCGGCTCTGCGGCGCCGTTAACGGCCGCGTTGCGTTTTCTAGATCTGCTGCTCCCGCTGTTAATGCGAGAGGGGAGGCCGCGGCGCCGGGGGCGGCGGGTGCTCCGCGGCGCCGGCGCTGCTCGGGGTGAGCCATGGCCTATCAGCTCTACAGAAACACCACGCTGGGCAACAGCCTCCAGGAGAGCCTGGACGAGCTCATACAGGTGCGTGCGGGCTGGGGTCTGCGCGGGGCGCAGCGGCGAGGGGCTGCACCCGCGCTGCTCCGTGGCCGGCCCGCCAGCGTGTTGCCGGTCGGCATTTAGAGAGCTTATGTGTCGAGGCTTGCGGTTGTTAGCGTTTCGTTCTTTTTTTCCAGAGTTCTAGATGAAAGAASAACTCTATCAGTGATGTACTCTCTTGTGGTATGGCCCAGTAAATGAATAGCTAGATAAATCTGGAATGCCCATGTTAGTTTCCTGCTCTTCCAGTTGTTTCCAGCAAATATTTATCAGAAGGACTCTTTTCTGTAGCTCAAAAAATTACATTAGCAGGTTGCTGCTTCTCCTAGAGTTAATATGAAAAAAAGGAAATAAATATAGGAATACAGTATTTCTGTTAACTGTTTTTCTTCTAGAGGTTTGTTTCATGTAAACTTTGTTTTGATGTTTTTAATTTTTAGTGCTTTTCTTGAGTTAGTAACATACTTTCAAACAACACTAATGTTTTTTTTTCTTTTAACCAGTCCCAACAAATCACTCCTCAGTTGGCCCTTCAGGTGCTACTTCAGTTTGATAAAGCTATAAATTCGGCACTGGCGCAACGAGTCAGGAACAGAGTTAATTTCAGGGTAAGATAACCAGGCATAAGAGTTATCCTTGAACTGCAGGGAGGAAGTGSTGGTGCAGAATATGATGTAAGCAGGAACTTATAAAGGTCTGTTTTGACTCTGCACTGATGACTCTGCATGTGTACATTGAAGTTTGTTATCTTGTATTTCTGCCAGGGAATTTTTCCAGATGTGCAAAAGCCAAAAACAGACTGGGTACAGTAGGGAAGGGGGAGGATCGTGACAAAGGAGGAGGACGTGCGAAATGATTTGACATGTAGTATTGGTGTCTTCAGTACCTTGACTATGGGGAGAATTTTGTTCCTCTCAGTAGTACGTTGCAGAAGCAGGATGAAGCTATGTGTTCACCTGCAGCTATGATGTGGAAAGAGTCTGGGGAGTTGTAGATCTGCTTTCAAGCAACTCAGTAAATCATTTTGTAGCTGTTCTTAGATATACAAGCAAGTGTAAAGYAAATGTGATATAAAAAAATTTGTTCAGAACATGTGGAGAATTAAAATCTTACTTCGAGCTTAATTTCTAAGAATATCAATTTAAAACTTGTGAAGATGAAGGCCAAGAAATATACTTATCAACGTCCTTAATAATACATGGAGTGTGGGGATAACTCCTTTTATATTATATGGGTTGTTTTTGTCGTGATTTTTTATTTATGCTRCTACTTTTCTCTTGCACAGAATTCCCTATTTTGGTATCATTATTGTATCTGATTTATATTCTGCCTTACATTTTATGAAATCTTTCTGATTGTGAAGTAAGTTGTATTGGTCCTTTAAGCACATTAGAAAAGTTATAAGCTTTTTTATTTTATCTGTGAAGGAACCCCCTTGCATAGACTACAACATCCCTTCATGGGCTTGAAAACTTCTGCCACTGAAGGGCGTTTAAACTACAGTTTTCCTCAGAGTTGTTTGTTTGCCAAGTTTATATCTTTGTATTCAGATTCATAGTTGGCTTTATGACAAATCTGATTTATAGTTCTAGAAGATAAACAGTTCAGTAAAATTTACTAAACATCTTATTTTCTCATACTTCTGGGATGCATCCAATAGAAAATGTCTCTTGTCTTTTCAAAGGGATCTCTGAATACATACAGGTTCTGTGACAACGTATGGACATTTGTACTGAATGATGTTGAATTTAGGGAGGTCACTGAACTTGTGAAAGTGGATAAAGTGAAAATTGTAGCGTGTGATGGAAAAAGTAAGTATGGAATATGATATAAACAAGCTGGCAGAGATGCAAGATTTGAGCATGTAAGAAATGTTCTGACTAAAATGTGTCTGATCAAAGCTGGATTCTATTATTCAGACAAGCAGGACTGTGCACATGCTTTTATGATAAGAAACAAAACAGAAGCAAGCTGAATGCTTTTCTAAATCACAGGCACTGAAATAGGAGTATGTGGGAGACTATTGGACACCTGTTGTTGAAGTGCATACCAGTAGAGTGATTACAAAGTCAGAAGTAATCTTAATTGAATTCTTTTGTGGTGATTTCTATCTTATTAACCTGTTTGTTAAACAGCATCATGTTTTATCAAATTCAAAGTCTCTTCCATCCATCTGAGCAAGCAGTTGTGTTAACCATCATTTTTTATATATTTGTGTGTGTGTGTGTGTGTGTGTGTGTGTGTGTACTTTATAAGTACACACGTGTGTATGTGTATTTATCTGCTACTTAACAGGTCCACAGTATATACCTTGTTTTAGGACTTCATGTTCTTTGTTGACCTGACTGGAGTACTGTTTTCAGTGTTCTTTTAAAATGTTTACTGAAAAAAATCTTTTATTGACTTTTTTAGCAAGATGGCTTAGAGCTTTTAAAAACACTGTATCAGAATATCACTAATGATGTATAAAAAGGCATCAGTTGTTTAGTATTCTTAGGGGGTGATAAAAAGGGAAGAAGGAAGAATGGAAAAGCTTTTATTTAAATAAACCTTAGACCGTGATACAGGTTCTTCCAGGCTTCCTGTTCCTGGCATGATTACAGGGTTGCTTAAAGCTGTAGTTCTAACTCAAATAGCTAGCAGAGGAAACCTTACTTTCCAAATATTAATAATTTTCACTTTTGATGAATTATGCAGATGAGATGTGAAGAACTGAATGGACTAAAGTTATTACTTAACATTTTAGCCTTTTTTAAGCAAGTAGTTGACTTATTCTGTTGTTTTATGAAGATCGTACTCTATCTCATATCTATTTCAAAATGTATAATAAATATATACTATAGCCTAGACTGCAGAGAATCTTATGCTACTGTACAGAGAAAAACCTTTCTTTCAGATCACAGCATTTAGCAGCACTTGCGTGTGGTTGGCTGCAGTCAAGTATTTGTGTGTCACTCTGAGTTARAGGAAAGCTTCTTATGTTTCTAATACCTTAATAGTAAATGATGTGTGTGCCCAACCTTCAAGTTTTGCTTTGGYTCTTTTCATTGTTGCTAAATGCAGTGAAGCAGCACAAGCAGTTCATGCCTTGCTTTGGTAACAGTGGAGAGAATTAGGCTGGTTCAGGGCGTGTTCTCTTCCAAAATGCTGTTATGAGCTTGGGGAAAATATTTGAGAATAGTACTGCTTTTTTTGTTAACTTATATATAACTCTGTAGCATGGGTATGTATTATTCATACTTTTTTTCTTTCTTTCCTAGACACTGGRTCCAATACTGCAGAATGAGTAAAACTGTGGTTTGTCTGCAATATTTTCTGTTAATATGCAGCACTTTCTGGAGAGAAGCATGGAAAGGGACTGTGTTCATACTTCATTCTCGTGGTGCAAATGTGAGTTAATCCATACTAGAAAGCATCACCAAATGACAGCAGAAGAAATACCTGTAGCGTTTCTTCAGTTTACTTTATAGGGCATGAAGAAAACAATGTTACTTTTTTAAATTACAGCAGATACTGTTGCCTTTTTTTGTTCAAACTGATTTCTCTAATAAACTTKTATTTAAAAACTTGTAAATGAGTAAGTGATCATTGAAAAGATTTGTTTAAAAACAATCATTAATATATTCTCCCAGATTTGTATGAACTGTGTTTAGAGCAATGTTGCAAATGTGAAGGGCTTTTCAGTTTGGAGTTTGTAATCTGAATATGGTTGCACCTACACTACTACAAGAGGCAGTTGTTCCAAAATGATGTTAGAGTACATCAGCAAAAGCTTAGGAGCTCATGCTTGCCAGTATATTTGTTTGTTAATGCATGTTTTTCTCTATTATTTTTCCATTTGGTACCCTCTCCTAATTATACACTAATCTGAGTATTTAAAATGTTATTGCACAGATAATCAAATTGAAATAATGAAACTGAGTATTGTAAGAKTATGCTATGTTCTCAGCAAATACTAGCACAGCTTGTTTTTACCTGTTTTTAAGCAGCTTTTTATTTATGTGGAATACCTTTGACTGGACACCTACCAAACAGAATTGAAGTAAAAGAACTGAATTTGAACATACCAGATGGATAACTTTGTTATTTTTAGACTTAAACATTCCACTGAATATTTTCTGATAAAGAAACTTTTAAAGATACTGATTGAAATATGAATGTAACATACTTACAGCTTGTATATCTGATTTGACAGAAGTGACTGTACCTGTATGGATGCAGTGCCAAATTCATTTACTTTGATACTAGGTTACTTACAGACCACTAGCAACTGGAAATTGTACAAAAGAAAACCAGAGAGTAACTGCTTTTCCATATGAGCCTAAAACTCTAGTTTGTGCCAAAACTAAGTATAATGCTCACCCTGATGCCCTGCTGTATTTGTCAGTGCCCCAGTCTCTTCATTAAACAAACCAATAAAGCTTTAATTTCTCCTCCTTTAATACCTCAATGTTCTGAATCTCTAAGTCCTACCTTAGGATATCAAAGGACATATATTTGGGAGAWCTCCTGAATCCCTCTTCTTTTAATGTCTTCTGAATCCATTAAAATTTCACTTACTGGCCTACCTAATGGCCTGTTAATAGCCTTTTAAGCTAAGTGAAAATGTTAAATTCTATCCTATTTTCCCTTATATTCACACAAACTAGAAACAAACATTTGACTGAAAACTGCCTTATCTGATTCATTTTTTCTTGAGATAGAATCAGGATAATCTATGCTAGTTTTTGAGATGGTAGGCAACCCCACAGGGCTGCAGTAGCAGTCTGGACCTGGTATTTGGAAGGTGTTTAAAAAGGTAAAAAATAGTGTTCTCAATCAGAAGTGTGAGTAGGCATTAAAGATGTTAGCTGGTGAGGGCAGGCAAGTCCTTTAATTACAAAAACCTGAAATCTTTTCCATTGGTAAGAGATTTTTCTATTGAGAAAGCATTCCACTAACCTGCAAGACTTAGATTACTGAAATATTGCTTACCATTCTTTTTTTATCTTGTATCTACGCTAAATCTATTTTCCTGTAAATAGCAAATTGGCAAATAATTTTGTAAAACCAGAAGAACAGACTTCTGCTCTCATCTGAACAGCACAATATGCATCTGTTGAAATCATTATCTCAAAGGATACATATATATATCCCTGCCTTTTTTTTCTCTTTTTCCCACATCAAACTCAATCTTCTAAGTCTAAATATTTTGTTCTCTAATAATCACATGGTAAACTGAGAATTTCAGCCCTTACAAATGTAAACTTTGGTTGTTTCTACCTCCAGGTCTGCAGTCTCTTCCGGTCTCAGGACAGAAACTTCTCAGTAGCCAGCTGTCTGTAGCGTTTGGCCATCTCCTAATACAGATAATTACACATCTGCTCTAATGCTAGTTGAGTGTGCATTAGCATATTTGCTGCAGCCTTCTTTGTGGAAAAAATTTAGTAGAGGAGCAGGATTTTGCTAATAGTCTCTGTGAGGGATGAATTTATGTTCACCTTTCCTTGATAGTCTCCCATCAGACTTCTCTTCTGTTTCCACAGTTGTGTACAACTATTTTATCACTCCAGGCTCACTGTTATTTTAGCTGTTAATTGAATAGGAAGGAAATATTTAACTGGGGAAAAAAAGCAAATCATGCAATGAATATATATACTCTTAAAAATAACAAACCAAAGAAGAAAAAAATACACTTGGTGACAAAGGTGACTGCTACTTAGAATTCAGTGAAGTTCAAATCACTGTGAGCAGAAACCAGAATTGATAATGTTTGTAGTTCAGGATAATTTTACTGAYGTGTTGGAAAAAGAAAACAAAGGAAAAAGAAGTCCTGGAGCTCTATACATGATTCTTCTGGAAGGAGAGGAGATGGGATACTGTACCTGTGGTGATGCTGTACATCCTTCCATCCTGTTTGGAACCACTAAAAAAAACTCCTGTTTGGACTTAACTCCTCTGACATTGGCCAGGCAACACACGTTCTGCTCAGCTCTAACCGTGTTTCTGTAACTGTTTGTCCAGGTCACTTCATCTATGGAAGCTGTTTAAGTTCACCAGAGGGAGAGGGAAGGGGATCTGGTTCCAGTATTCTTCCTGCTTTTTACTGCTTTACTCCCCCTTGTGCCTTTCTTGCCATTTCCTGTTTCTTGCATTTGAATTTCAGCTGATCTTTTCTTGTTCATAAGATTCATGTACTTCGTAATCTTGGGAGAAGACCTAAAATTGTGAATGGTAGGTGTTAGGAAAAGCTATTTTAACATCCAGGTAAAGATAAGATATTCCCCATGCAAGCATGCCAAGTTATCTCACTTGCTACAGCATCGGCATGCTTGTTGCTGCCTATTTGGTTTCTCCTTGCTTGTAATGTCGTGGACTCATTCACTTATTTGATGGGGTTTTTTTTGTTGTTGGTTTACCTTAGAAAGGCCATAGTGGCACCTCAGTAGTAGGGAGAAAGTAAAAGACACTTTTGCACCTTGACCTGCAATGGATGTGCGTGTTTAGAAAGAACTTAGACAAAAATGGAAAGGGAAGAAGAGAATAAACCCTGATACAAAAGGTCAACTTTTGCTGTGAGTGACTGTTGTGTTCAAATACAGCTTCTGAGAAAAAAGGATTTTGTGCATTCATTAAGTGCACAAAACAGGATGTTACCTAAAGCAAGCTGTTTGCTCAGTATAAGTTATGATTATCTCATTTTCAGTGTTACCAAGAGAGATAAATTTAAGGAGATAGTAGAGTTTAACTGTAAGTGCAGAGCAGGAAGAATTTATGATGAGTTCCCAGAAGTAAGACTGGGATGTTAGTAAGAGAACTAAGAATGTTTAACCAGGATATTAAAAGGTAGCTTGACGCAATGAAATGGTGAAATGAGGTAGGTAAGAGTTCATGTAAACACAGAGATAAAGCTTTGCCGATCCTCAATAGCTTAGGGGAAGTAGTATTTCAATTCAGGTATTAGTGACATAGATTTGCTATTCCATATTCTAAAAGTTACTGGGACGAAAAAAAAAAGTATGAGCAAGGTAAAAAGATGATTTTGGTTACAAAACTGTATTGAGAGATCTGGACTTCTTGAGATGTTTTGAGATCTTAAAAAGTTCCTTGAGTTCTCCAGAAATAGACAACAGGGAAAGAAAGAAAGCAAACATATATATGCCCAAGAAGAGTTGTGTGCAAATGTATCCCTTCCTACAAAAAAAAAAAAAAAAAAAAAAAAAAAAAAAAAAAAAAAAAAAAAACTTTTTTTTTTCTCGCACAAGCATGAGATCCTAAGCCACAGGAAATCAGAGTCTGTTGATTCTATTGCTCACAAAAAAATACCTTTTATTATTTTCTGAAAGAAAGCCTATCCCTAACCTGTTTCTGCTGTCAGTACAATGAATTCAAATGTTCCATACAAAGAGTCCTCTGACAAGAGCAGGGAGGGGGGGAAACCTCCCTGTTTTTACAGCTGTATACTGCAGTGAGTGACTGGCAATATGTGAATGCTCGTCACAAGGACATGATTGAAGCTTGTTGGCCACTGTCTCCTCAGAAGTGTGGGATGCAACGGTCTACAGGAAAACTTGGAATTGTGTGGAAGTTAACTAAACTGTTAGGCTTATTCTGAAAAAGTAGATGGACTTAACTTCAACTTTGTATCAAGGCTTTGAGTAGGACAAGATTCTTTTTGAGGTTTCAACTGGTGCTAGTACAACCTGCACCCTACAAGGAAGTGAGAAATAGTTCACCAAGAATCCCGTTTGTGTTTAATGGTCATGGGGCTGTTGATGCTGTTGCGATCAGGAGAAAATGGAGACTCTAACACTGTCCCCGAAATCAAGTCTACCCTTGACTTCAAAGACTTTACTGTCCTTTGTTCCTGCACGTCATGCTTGCTTCTAGTTTGTTCAGAATCTATTACCTGTATTTCAGTTGATCCATCTCTTTATTATAGGACATTTCAGGCAAGATCATATGAAACACAAAAAGAAAATAATCCTTACCGACTAGAGAGCTGTTCAYGGATCCTGTGTTTAAATATATACTGTGCCAGTTTCAGCTCACGTTAGTTTCTTGTAGAAATAAAGGAGAACCACTTGGAAATAAAATATAAATTGAGGGACAAATGAGTGAAAAAAAATCTGTTATTTCAAATTTCAGAATTAGTTTTACCTTCCTCTTCTGCATATTTTGAAAGACAAATGGCAAATCTGCAACATATTTTCTCCTAAACAACTGATGGTTAACTTAAAGCTCAGGTTATCAGTTTACAACTGATTGTAGACAAAAGTCTCAGAAGTAATTTTCATACTCTGACTAGACAAGGTTAACAGTAAGACTTCTGATTTGGCTACATTTCCAATTTAGATAGCTCAGGATTTTATTAATGAAGATCATATGAGGTTAGACCTATTTTTTGGAGGGTATCCTATAATCTAAATATGTCAATGCTATCTTTAGGATAAAGTTTGTTCTACTCTATTTGAAGATTCTCTTTTTTCAGTTCTGCAACTAACCTTAGCAAATTGCATCATTTCTTTGTGTCCTATTGCCAGTTTTCTAAGATGATTGATTTTATCCCAAGATGGATGCTTTGAGGAGATTGCCTGGAAGACAGAAGACTGAGGGAGGGATCTTGTCAATGCATTTAAATATCTGAAGGAGGGATATAAAGAGGATGAGGCCAGATGCTTTTCAGTGGTGCCCAGCAATAGGACAAGAGGCAGTGGGCACAAACTGAAGTACAGGAAGTTCCATCTGAACATGAGGAAAAACTTTTTGACTACGAGGGTGACTGAGCACTGGAACAGGTTGCCCAGAGAGGTTGCAGAGTCTCCATCATTGAAGATATTAAAAAGCCGTCTGGACACAATCCTGGACAATGTGCTCTAGGTGACCCTGCTTGAACAGGGGCGTTGAACTAGATGATCTGTAAAGGCTCCTTCCAACCTCAACCATTCTGTGATTCCATGTGATTTATGAAATACAAAGATCTGTGAGAGTTGGGTGGTATTATTGTAATTTGTAAGGGTAAAGAGACATAAGCTCTTTTTTTTATTGCTGAATCACTGATTTGACATATGTGACTGAACTCATAAATGTGATATTTATAATATCTTTTGAGGCAGAAACATTGAGAACATTCCTGTGCCAGAATCATTTTGTCTCAGTTCCCTTTCTGAATTTGGGAGTTGTCTCATGTTCTTTCAGAAGAAATCAAGCCACTTCTGAGAGGAGAAGGTGAATTGAAAATAAGTTTGCACAAGATAGGCTTGATTTTGGAACCAAATACTTTTAGATAGATTGTGAGTAAAAAYACCCAGAGAAACTGAACTTTTCTCTCTGAATCTCAAAGAAAATTGGTTGTGGGAATTTACAGGTTGTTTACTTCTCCAAATTATAATGCTCACTTTCATAGAAATCAGTGATCACTTTATATGGAGAAAGCAGTACAGGTTATGTAATTAGGTAACTGGATTCCTCTTAGTGACAGCAAGCTTAAACTATTTTGCCTTACCTTGGAACAGATTTGAAGTAGCTTTCTTACTTTTTTTCAGACCTACACACTTGTCTCTGTCTCTCTCCATCTGTAACATTTTTGTCAGGGCTGTCTGTCAATAATATATGAAATGCTTATTGTTATTCGAATAGCCTACAGAAAGAATACTTTATATATCTGAGTGAAAGAATATCTGAAAAAGTTATAGATATTTACAGAGTGACAGGGGTTAAAAATTGTGTAACAAATCTGTAAGTACACATCTTTCTTTGCAGGTACATTTGGAAAATAATAGAGGTCCTTCCTTCAAGAGCCTTTCAGTCTATTTTGGGCTCACTGAGTGTTGGGGTTTTCTTGTTCACATAACCTGTAAACAGTTTTCCACTGTCATGCTACTTTAATTGCCCTTTTTTGGGCAAATAAACAGCAAATAATAATATAATTGGGCATTTATGATTAAGGATGAGAGCTTTATTTGTCAGTATTTTTGCCTGTAACAATGGCTGTGAAATAATGTGTCACTTTAATAGTCAGCCTTTTATTACCAAATTTATTTTAAAATATCTAACAAAATTGCAACAAATACCTTCTCAATTTAGTTATTTAATCTCCTAATCCTAATTTAAATAAATGTTTTAAAGAGCTGTATGATTTCAGCCATAATTTAAATTAATTTGATCTAAATGTAGACTGGTGCTATAGAATTGTGTCAGATGTTCTTTGGATAACACTAGTTAGCTGCAGGAGACTTTGAAACTATAAGAGTACGAGTACTTACTGATCAGAAGACTTGAAAAATTTTTGGCAGTACAAAGACAACTGAATTAAGCCCTCAGCATTATAGAGAGTGAAGAGTTGCTGGGTCTATAGAAAGTAGCTGGCTTTAATGTGAGGAGGTGGGTAAAGTATGTAAGTTCATCTAAAAGCTGTAGAGAAAAAGAACATATTAAATAACATTTCATCTAAAAGGCCAAATAACATACTGAAAATTGTATTTCTGAGAGCATTCCTCTCATAGTAACCTCTTCCGAGGTAAGGAAAGAGAGAGGGAGACCTTAGAAAACTTATGTTTGCACACTATTAAATATGTAAACTCCAACATCCCTGTGTCATATATGGAGAAATGGAGTCAGAGCAGTTAAATGGCTTAACTGCTCTGCCTGGGAGCACAGCCAATTCTCCTCAAAGGGCTGTAGAAGATACAGAATACCAAGGGACCATCTATTTCACATATTTGTTTTTTATTGAGGCATGAGATTTTTCATGGTTTATAGCACTCGATGGAAATTATTAACAAAGAACTTCGAAGTGACTAGGCCAAAGGAGGCAGCCAAATGTCAAACTGAGCTGGGCAGCAGGTGCCAGGCATGGGTGATGTGGCAGGTGCTTTCTTCGGAAAGCAAATTAATTATATGAAGTTTCAGCTCTGCTTGTACCAGAGTGTGGAGTCACCCTGGGCCATAACCCACCTTTGCCAGCCTACAACAGARAAAAGCCTTTGGGGTCATTTCTGAGAACAGATTGTAGATGCAAGATGGGAAAAAAGTAAAATCCCAGTTTCTAACAAACAAAGGCGGTTGCTTAGAAACCTGCCTGCGAGCCCGCCCTGGAAACCCGCTCGACCTTCTTCACACAGGTGCCCGCCCGAGCCGGCGCTCTGTCACTGCCGACGCCCATCAGCGCCCTGCGCCTCGCGGCCGTTACGGCCGTTGCCCTCGCGCGGGCGGCCGTTACGGCCGTTGCCCTCGCGCGCGGCCCTGCCCCCCGGCGCGCGCGGCGCCCCCGCCCAGCCGCCTCTCCTCAGGGAAAAGGTCTCCGGCGCCTCCCGCCGCCCCCGAGGCGCCGCCGGCGGGAGGAGGCAGGCGCGGGGCTCGGTGTCCTCAGCGCGGTGCCGCGCCGCCCCTCAGAGCCCCCGTCCGTAGAGGGCCCTGTGGCGCAGGTGCACCTCGAGGCACTGGATAGCGGCCTCGTCCACCAGCGGGTCGAACTTGTTGGCCAAGAGATGGTGCTGCTGGAGCATCCAGGGCAGGTCCCCGGCGCCGTAGACACAGACAGCGCGCTGGTGCCGGCCGGTGCAGGGCGGGTAAGGCGCGCCCTTGCTGGTGTCGCCCTCCAAGTACTGCCACTTGACCAGGCGGGCCATGGCGTTCATGTCTGAGAGCTCGAACTTGTCATTGTGTGGCACAGAYCCCGGCACACCGGGCATGCGGTTGAGGGTGGCCCAGACGTGCTCGTCGGGGCTGTAGGTGTCCTTGGCCCACTCGAGGAACTGCTGCACTGTGGGGCTCTGGAAGAGGTGCTCCACGAAGGCCCGTGCGGCCACAATGTATGCGTTGCCTGTGAACATGGGGAAGCCATGCGGTGGYGGCTGTTTCTCTGTAGCTGTCCTGAAAATGAACTGCGTCACTTCATGGTGGTACCGCCAGCGCTCCTGCTTGAGGGCCGAGGGCCTCTCAGACTCAATGCTGTTCCGCCCCTGCAGGACCTTCAGAGTGCGAACAATCTCAGCATTAGTCTTGATGGGGAAGTCAGTGCCGCAGGTGTTGATAAAGTAACGCCAGGGCACAGGGCTCTGGAGCAGGTCCTGCATGCAGTTCAGGTCAGCCTGCAGCCGGGACCAGGAAGCATAGACCACATTCTCCAGGCGGCTGGCCACAAAGACATTGGGGAAGCAGGCGATGATGGCTCGCACAGCCTCCTGGAAGGTGGCTGGTGACTTCCTGTCGATGTGGATGCAGTAGAGATTCTGGGGGGTGTAGATGGACCGCAGGAGCCGCTCGAACATCTCAATTTTGTCATGGATGACCATGGAGTAGGCAATGGGAAACTCTGCTTCCTCCTGGCTTAGCGGGATCTCGATGAACTGCCGCGTCGCCTTGAAGTGGCTGCAGTCCTTCGTCAGGTTCAGATATTCCTCAGGCATCAGGGGGACCTTTTTGTTGGCCACCTCCAGCCTGCTGAGGGCAGCCTCCTGGATGGCTGTTGCATCCCCGTGGATGATCCCTGAGCAGTTGATCTTGCTGTCGGAGGAAAGTGTGAGTGCCCGGTAGAGGTGGTTGCGGCAGCGGGGGTGGGTGTCGGTGCCTGGGTGGGTGTCGTGGCAGGGCCCGGTGGTGCCACGCAGCGCCACGGYGGCGACCAGCAGCAGGGAGCCCAGCAGCAGCACGCAGCGGCGCCGCGCCGTCAGCGGTGGCTTCCTGCTGCACAGCTGCATGGCCAGGGCCGCAGCCTGTGGTGCCCTGACACGTGCAGCCCGTGCTCCCTGTGGATTGCAGCAAGGAGCTGCCACTCTGCTGCCTGCGCTGCCTGTCCTGGCTCTGGCTGCCTGTGCCTCCTGCGCGGACTTTTACCTAGGCACTGTTCAACTGGTGCTGTGTAAGGAGTAACCTGTCAGTACACGTGGTTCTTGGGAAGCAGTAAAATCACAGCAGGGCGATCTCAGCCTAACCACAGGTGATTAATAAAAGGAAGTCTCCTCCCTCCCCTTGGCGTAACGGCCTTTGGTTTTTATCAGTACTGTAAGTAAGTTCTTGTATATCTTGGTGTGTTGAAAAAAGAGACTTCATCTTACTCTCGTCCAATGTGGAAATGAGCAGGAAAATTCCTCTAAAACACAACTTTTAAAAGAGATTTTACTAGCTGATTTTAGTATCTAATATTTTTTTTCCTGTGCTCAGAACATGTCATCTTAAAGGTCAAGGAAGTGACAGCAATAACTCTGTTGTCTGCAAGCCTGAGCTGYACTGGTCTGGAGCATTTGGAGCCTTAGTTGAGGACTATTGCAAAAGGGTGTTGGAATTACTGACTGAGGTGAAACTTTTGCTTCTAAAATGGGAGCAGCGGTTGAAAGCAGAGGCCATAATTTATAAATAATTTGCCACTTARAGGAATTAGTGAGAGGATTTCCTTGGAGAGTATCAGGACCTCCTAGAAGGCCTGTGTGCCCCTCCTGGTTAAGTGAAAGCAATTTATCAATTACTGGAAAAAGGTGGATACCTGTCAATAACTAAAATGCACCTTGTGTTGTGATGAACAAAATAATACTCCTTGGGTTTTGCAGTCATCTTGAACAGCAAAGTAGGTAGCTTTATTTAACAAAAACAGCAGCATTTGGTACCTTATTTGTAAAGCAGTGCTGATGTCCGTAGTTTCAATGGTGAGTSGAGATCTTCATTTTAACAAAGATAGAACTAGGAAAGAATTGGAAACTTTGTGTAAGGCTCCTTAAACAAACAAGCACCTAGTTAAATTTTCACCTTCGTAACAGAAAGGAGAAAGGCACAGGTTTTCTAAGATACATACAGAGGTGGTTTTTTTGATTTTCTTTGGCTGCAGTTGTATCAAGGAATCAAACGCACAGAACTTGCAGCTAGACTGAGAACAATTGATTTCAGTGCAGTTCACTGCACTGTAGTTTCACTGCAGGGGTTCTCCAAATGAGCAGTGATTTTTCCTTAATTTCAAATCTGATATTCTTGGTTGAATTATTAGCTTTACACAACTCAGTAAATAATTGTCTCGTATATCTGAGGTCCAAAAATTCTAATGGGCATTATGGAAAGTAATGATGTGATATACATAATGTTTACCTTATGTGCTGCTCTAATTTTTCCTGTGCTAAGTACCAAAGTGAACATGCTTGAGAGGAAGATGGGAATAAGATTTGGAAAATGTAACCTAGACCTGAGATGTTCAAGTTGCTTTCTTGTGTCAAGGAAGAAATATGCCCCGTTATATGACCTTGAAGAACATCTTGGGATAGGACAAAAATACTCCATTGAATGCAGTTTTTGCACTTCCAAGTGATTCTTCTCTAGATTACCTCTGCTACACTGTATTCTTGCCAAGTTATATGGAGGGATTGCAAGTTCTTATATACCTGGGGTTTTTGTTTGTTTGTTTCCTGAAGTAAGTATCTTTGACTGATCCTCTACTCAGATTACAGTATGCAGATATTTTCTTCTGTTTTTTTTACAGCTATTGCTTGTGGACTAGGAAAACAAGAACATATTGTACGTACTATATAGCCCTGTGAATGATCTTTTCTACTTTAGGAGTCTAGTTGCACTGTGTGTGTTTTGCCCTGTAACGGGGTGGTAGGTGCAAGAAATCCTCAAATTCTTAATCTCAGAAGAAATGCTGAGAAAGTGGTGACTCCACATGAGAGCTCTTAAATGGTCTTTCATAGTTAATTTCTGTTATGTGCATTTTTGTATGATTTTCCAAAGTTATGATGGTCTAGTTCAGGAATGAATGCTATAGAAAGTAACGTCTGAACAAACTTCTCCTTTAAATGAGATTAGTGCTGATCAGGTTACATAGGAACAGAATGGGATCCCCTCTGAAATATTTGTAGAACATAATGAACTTATCAGTTAAGAAAAGGATGCAGGAACTTAGAAAACAGAGTTCCTTTTGCTGTGTGTAAGCTGATAGGCTACTATATTAAAAAAATACTGCAGTCAGTTAACACTTGACAGGATAGATAGTCATCTGAGTGTGTAGTTTTGCCTTGCTTGGCACCTAGTTCCTATCTGTGTCTATGCACTCCATACAAGAAGCCTGCAAAGAACACAGGAGTAATTCATTTTCTGATGCCAGCTTTTTCCCTCAGCAGACTACCTCCTCTCCGAGTCAGCCTCGTCAGTCTTTGGTAGCACTAATGTTCCCTGTGAATGATCTAGTTTGCCTGTTGCAAACTTTTTTGGCCTGCCTGCATCCGAAGGACATTGGAATCTACTTTTTGAAAGAAATGTCAGATCTTTTGGCAGCCCAGTCATTTAGTAATTGCTGGTTCTCAGTGCTGATGATAGGCAGCAAAGTAAGTTTCCTCAYGAGGTGCCTTATGACCATGAGAGCAACTCAAGGCTCTCTTAGTAGCTGAGAGATTGTTTTTCCTCAACAGTTCATTTTAACCGAAGTGAATTTAGCATTACTACTCCAGCTATTGTTAAAATAGCAGTGTGCCATTAAAACCTAAAGATAAAGCCCTCAGCAAATAATTCAGCTTGGCCTGTCTTGAGGAAGTTTACAGTCATCAGAGGTATTTTTCATGAATCTGAAAAGAAACTAACTAACTCTTTGATCACATTTTTTAGATGAAAAAACAAACATATGTATATATATATATTTTAGAGTCAAGAATTAATAGGTTTAACCTGAGACTTGAAATGTATTTTCAGTGTTCTCAGACATACCCTTAAAGCTGACAGTGTATTTGGTGTCTGAACAGTGCCACGGGCTAAAAAGTCTGTGAAGTAACCACTGATTGCTGCAGTGTTTCATTTCATACTGGACAATGGCAGGCCATATGAATGCACTGATACAGAACAGGCTGTAGGAGTAACACACTGCTTGTAAATGTTGTTATACCCATGGACAAATATCAGACATATGGAAAATTATCTTTGGACAAGTTATCTTTGTTGATAACTTTATCTATCAGTAAATATTTTTTCAAGGAAAGCCTGATAGTGAGTAAGGAAAAAATGATTTTGGATTATTTTGTCAACATTCTGGGAATTTAGTCACAAGTCCGTGTATATGAAAATTTTTTGAACAGGGGAAAATTATTGGGATGTTTCTCAGCTTATACATCAGGAAGTAAATGATCTCAAATGTCACTCAGGTAACTTTATATGGTGCTCCACCCCTTCTGTATAACAAGAAAAACTGCCCTGCCTCTGTTCTGTTTTGTGCAGCGTCATTCTGCCCTCTGTTTTGTTAGCTTACTAGCAAAAGAGCAGTGCTTCAAGAGATTACATGTGTAGCCAGATTTAAGGCTTCTTAATCTTCATGGTTAATACAATCAGAAAAGAAAAAAAAGTATATAACTGCTGATGGTCCCACACCTGGTGAAGCAGGTAGAAGTTTCTACACCTGGTAGAAATTTAGGTTGTGGTAACAAGCCTCATGATCTCTACAGGTTCACCTGCACACAGTTAACTTGTAGAAGGAATGGCAATCCCCACTGCTCTGGGAAAGCAGTATCAATAAAGAKGGGAAGCGTGGCTTGGAGGAGTCAGTATGAAGCAGTAGTTAATAAAATGTGTAAGGAAAGGATTTTATATTTAGATGCAGTATCAGCCTCTTTAGGATGATTGATGTAGAAGTAATGAATTTTGTTAATTTAATCAAGCAGTAATTTGAGGCTTGTAAACACTGAAAAATTGTTACATGTTATATTCTATTGCTTATGTGGGTTGAAAGTTGTGTTTTTAGCTTTCTGGTCATAAGTGGCTGGATAATGTGTGTGTATATATATATGTGTATATATATTTAAAAAAAAGCTAGAATATGTGCATTCTGCTATTGATTAGTCTATGGAGAGTTTTGAAGGACTCTAACTTAAGTTAAAACATCTCTTTTAAGTTATCAGGGAATTGTTGTCTTTCTAATTCTACTGTTTTAATATTTTGTGTTCTTTTTGTTTTCAGAAGAGAAACTAATTTCCTGATGACTATCTAGAGGCATAATATGCATCGTGGTGTGGTTTCTGTAGGACAGATAACTGCTTTTAGGCATTGCTAGCTCACAGGTAACTTGTGCTCTATGGGAGTTTCGTGTCAAGAGGAGGAATTTGATATTCMTAGTACAAAGATGGTCATATAGCCCTTATGGGTGATAGCTGTTTGGTTTTTGTGTGTTGTAAAGATAGCAAAGTTAAACAGAGGAAAGTACCTGTGTGAGCTGTAATTGTAGACAGAAAGCGACTTTAAAATGTGTACAGTATCAATTAGATGAAATATTGAATAATTGTTTCAATGAGTTTATTCTTTAAACAGATGAGCAGGAGATACAATTTTTCTTCCCTTTTTTTGTCTTGTCTGAWTAGGAGGCTGTACAGATGGTCCTTCAAGTACCATTCCTTTGCAGTATAACTCTCCTAGCCTGAAAGGAGTGGGCATATAGCTGGTTTCCACTTCCTTTTACGTTGTACTGTGTCTCATAGAGCAGCTTATTTGAGTGTAGCTCACTGAGACAAAGAGAAGTCTTGTTTGCTGTCTTCTCTCTGTGTGTGTGTGTGTGTCTCTCTTTTTCCGCCCTTTACTTGAGAAACTTCTGGTGGAGTCCTGCTTACTGATACCTAGGCTCTTCAAACTCTGAAACGTGCAACAGAGAGGTTCAAAGTTACTCTTAGTTACTTACAGAAAGCCTGTTAAGACTAATCAAGATATTTTGAAGTTATTTGGTCAGAATGTATGCCTTTGGCAGTTATTCACAATCTTGAAGTTCTCAAAGCTAGAGAAATCCAAGATTCCTGAACTAGTTTTGTCCATTGAATATGCTCTATGGCTGAGGCAAATTCAGTACCTCCTGTGAAACAAGTCTACAAATTCATTCAGTGTTGACAAACTGGACACTTTTTTCCCCCACYCCCTTCTTTTAGGAGCGCTCAGTGCTTGTGGTTATTTTGGGCTCTTACAAAACTAGCAATGGACTRGACCAGAGAACAGATACATGACTGAAGGAAAGGAAAATGCCAGCCTCTGAAGTTTTTGCTTTGTATACATGTATTTTTGTATTGGCAGTGGAAGATGATCAGGACCTTCATTCTGCGGATGTCTGTGTAGGAGTCTGCATAGGAGTGGAGTGTTAGCATTTATGGTTTTCCTGGAGCACAGAAATATCAATTTGTTATTGCAAGTGAAGGTGTGGTAAGGGATACCAGGAGATCACTCTGTTTTGTGCACCTGAGTAGCAGTTAGCAGTTCAGCAGCCATATGTCTCTCAAAAGCCCTAGTGAGAGGATAGTGTATTTCATACATAGTCTTTCCCTGTATATATTTTAGCCAGCGCTAGATTCTTGAAGCATATGGAATAGTATTCTTGAATATATAGTTTTGTTTTAAAATAGTTCCTGGAATGATACTCTCTAAGGTTTTTGCAGTCTTAATTTAGTTTCCTCCTTGATCTCTAGAACTTTTGTTCATAAATTGATTCTTTTTTTTTTGCTAGTGGCTTTTGGGAAGGGAAATGAGTGATAAGGATATGACTGTTGCAAGGAAAAAAGTGTGTGTATTTCTTCTTTTTTGCTTTTGTCTTCCCCTTATTCCACTGCTCACCATCAACCGGCTACGTATTTGTATAGGGAAGCCAATGGTTCTAGTCTGATTGGTGAGCACCTGAATATTTTATTGATATAAGTTATGATATAGTTATAACTTACAGTATAATCATCTGTGTGTCTCTGACACATGAACTATCTAGGCTCACAAATAAACTGTAAATTTAGAAAGTGGAGATCTGGCTTGTTCATTCTCTCCAAAGTTGGTTTTATGGAAACACCTGCACAACTTATTTTGCAGGCCCACCTAAAAATACCTAATTGTCTCTGGTCTTGCTACAACTTTTGGTTAAGCATTAATGTATCATTAAACAAAAATAATTATACTCCCACTGACTGCTGGTTAAGCAAAATTGTTCCTAAATGTACTCTATGMATAATTTGCTATTCTTAAGTACATGCCTTCTGTTAAAATGTAGTAGTCATTGTATTGTAATGCATTGCATTTCCCTTTCTTCATGTGCCTTCATGTAAGGGAATTGTCTTATTTACTTTCTGTGAAATAGAAATAGACATTTCCATATTTTCTGAAAGAACTGTTATTTTTGTTTTTAATCAATACTTTCTTTGAGCTGTGTTGATAAGAAACCAAACTTCTATCCTCTCAGATGTTCAGACTTTTTTTTTTTTTTTTTTAAACTCACTATTTTGGTATTGTGATATTTATCTCCATAATCATAGAATCAGGTTTACCTCCGTGGCTGTACAGTTTTAGAGTTACTGCCATATACTTGGAAAACAGT